>NC_143394.1:39183297-39336595 GCF_980474605.1 Leiobunum rupestre
GCACGAGCGATTCTGTCATATAAATAAACAGCAAGTAAAAGCCGTGCTTGACCATATGAATATCAAGTATCAAAAACAGGATCGCCTTTGTGGAGCATGCGCGGAAGGAAAACTAACTCGCACGATTCTGGATCTTGCGAGGACGATGCTTCGTGCCAAGACATTACCCAAGGAAGTTTGGGCTGAAGCTGTCAATATGGCGACCTTCATTCTAAACAGCGTCGGAACCAGTCGAGTCAAAGAGAAAATGCCTTACGAGATGTTCTTCAACAAGCAACCTCGATTTAAGGATTTCAAAGCCTTTGGTACCATCTGTTACGTAAAGAAACCTGATGAGCGCTGTCAGTAGTGGGATCTTAAAGGAGTCAGAGGACTGATGGTTGGTTACAACGAGGATGTTGACGGTTTTAGGGTTCGGATTCGGGAAACGAACAAGCTGGTCCTAAGCAGGGATGTTGTTTTGGATTCGGAGACCTATTTACCAGAATATATTTCCCTAGATCCTAGCGACACGACCGAAACGGATGCTGAAGCTAATACGGGTGTCGAGAGACAGGAGAGGCTCGGCTCCAGTACAGATTCTGCAGTTATTAATGGGTTAAAATCTGAGACCGGAAACCAAGAGTAAGCAATCAAACGTCGATCAACCGGCAAACTGTCCGACCAATCCATAGTGGCAATGGCCATGATATGCAACATGGAAGAGTCCCGTTCATATACCGAGGAGATCAATTCGAAAGGAGATGCAGTCACTGGCGGAGAATCTTAGAGGCACCTGCAACAAAGAATGTCCTATCGAGCCGATGGGTGTATCGGAAAAAACTCTGACAGGATGGATCAGTTGAACGTCATAAAGCACGCTTGGTGATACGTGGCTGTCTTCAGAAGGAGGGTATTGACTACCAGGAGACATTCAGCCCTGTCACACGCTACGAAACTATCCGTACCATTCTCAGTATAGCGGTGGATGAAATACTCATATTGTTTCAATTTGATATAAAGACTGCCTTTGTATATGGTCTCTTGGACGAAGAGATTTACATGCATCAGCCTGAAGGTTATTCGGACAACACTCCTAAAGTCTGTAAATTGAACCAAAGTCTTTATGGTCTCAAACAAGCGCCTAAATGTTGGAACAGACGCTTTACCGATTTTCTACTCCGATTTCACTTACAGGAGAGTACAGCTGATCCTTGCCTGTTCAACGATAAGTCAAGGACTCTTCTTATTGTCATATGTGGACAATGGCCTTGGGGCTACCCGGAACGAAGAGACTAAGACGAAATTTCTTGAAGAGCTCCAAGTACAGTTTAAAGTCACCATCCCATCTCCAGGATTTTTCCTTGGTATCCAGATACAGAGGTTATCAGATGGCTCTCTTTTCATCGGCCAAGAGATGTACGTGAAAAAAAATTTGGAACGTTTTCAAATGCAGAATTCCAAACCGGTCGCTACACCGTTCGAGAAGTACCATTCCACCGAGGGTCTTTCAGAGCGTGGAGATTGAATAACTTGGCCATATGTACGAGACCAGACATCTTCTTCGCCGTCGGTGTGGTCTCTCGATACTTGGACCGATTTTTTTCCAAGATGACCCCCAAAATGACGTCAAAAAATTTCAAAAAACCACACAGCCTTGGGAAAGGTCAAAAAATATTTTGGTTTGATCCTGAATTAGACCTTTGACCTCGACGGTTGACCCCTGACCACAACTATTAAGCCTCGGTCTATCAGGGGTCAACCGTCGAGGTCAAAGGTCAAATTCAGGGTCAAACCAAAATATGTTTTCGACCTTTCCCAAGGCTGTGTGGTTTTTTGAAATTTTTTGACGTCATTTTGGGGGCCATCTTGGAAAAAATCGGTAAAGTTTTAGTCTACTACTACTGTCGATCTGTAAGCGGTGGCGTAATCTCTTGGGCCAGTCGTCGTCAACGGTCTGTAGCAATCTCCTCCACGGAAGCCGAATTTGTCGCTGCAAGTGAAGCTACCAAGGAGCTAATCTGGTTAAAGAGCCTGTTCGCTGAAAATGCACCTCTAAAACATGTTCCGACGCTTCAAATCGACAACATTAGCGCCATCCACCTCATCAGGAATCCCGTTTTACATCAACGAATGAAGCACATCGATGTCCACTATAATTTCATTCGAGAGCGATATCAAACCGAAGACATCAAGGTCGATCATGTCGCTGGACAAAACCAAGTAGCAGATATTTTAACCAAAGCAACTCCATCCGGCCATTTACAGAAAATTCGGTCACTAATGCGATTAATATCATCTCATGAGTTAAACCTCCCTAAAAATATATTCATTTAAGGGGGAGTGTTAAAAAAGAAGATAAATATGTATATATTTGATAGTATGTTATCAGTTGTTCTTTTAACTCGTTTTTGTTTTTAATATGTATATAAATATATATGGGTTTCTGCTAATAAACATCACTTCTCAGTTTCAATGGTTAAATGCAGTTGTTGTTCTTTATTCGACTTAGTAGTTTAACCTAGATCTCCAACAATGGACCCTTCCTATAACCCAGCCATTTTATTTACGTTTAAAAGCATTCATAGACCAGTAAAGAATTTGTTTGTCAGTTTTTCTTTAATTAAATTATTTTCACGTGGAATGTATTTTGAGAATGGGGTTATCCACTTATCCAGCAGATTTTTACGTGGTTCAAAGTGTTACGTTAAAGCTTGTAAAAGGTTTCCTTTTGGTAAACTTAAATCTTTATTGAAAATCACTTTCAAAGCAGACCTACATTGAAAGATGCATTAAGCCTTGTCAAAAAACATATTTAAAGTTTGATTTGAATATTATCATACCTTTTTTGTCAAGTTGTTAAGTTCATCTTCAGGAACTTCGTTTTTCTTATTTCAAAACCGTTTTAATCTCTAAAACTTAATAATTAAAAAAATTAGTTTAATATGTGGAACACTGAACCGCCACTTCGCCGGAACATTATGTTAAAGACTGTACAAGTAGGATAATATAGGTTCTGCGCAGACTTTCTTAATAGCTAATCATGTTCTCCTTTCTTACCCACAATTCCCTGGGAAGTTCGTTAAAAATATTTTAAATGGAAAGCTCGTCTATTTAGGGATGGTTCTCACCCAGTGTGGCCAGTTTGTGGGAATTTTGGGGTACATTTTGGTTTGGGGGAAAAAGGTAATTTTTTTTCAAAAACGTTGATTTTGGGGGAATTTTCATGACTGGAGGTATTTATCCTGGTTTTTTCTTTTGACTATCAATAGAAAGCTCAAAATTATTTAGAGCAGTGTATTTCGTGAATCTTGGGACTTCATAAATAACAATCAATAAACTCATAGGCCTTACAACCAAAATGTTTAAAAATTATAATTTCAATAAAAATTTAATTTTAAAAAGTTCATTTTCCAAAACTTTTAAAAATTATGGCATGTTTTCCGTTGAGTTTTCGTTGGCGGCGGGGCTTCATAGGGTTGTGGGAATTCGTGGGAAATTTACTATCCAGCAATGAGAATTTCGACATTGCCAACACTATTCTCACCAGGGACACCAGAAGGAAAACCTCTATATTCTTGCCAAATAGTAATTACAAAGTTTAGGTTCTAGCACTTGATGTTCAATGACACAGTATGATAGTGTTTAAATAACATAAATTTACACGTGGTTTTTAAATATAAGCTTTTTACCAAAGTGAAAACGGTTTGGTTTATTCTGTGATATATTCAAAGACAAGGCCTAAAATTAATATTGATTGGCGGGCTCCAGTAATCCAGAATGCATTTGGTAGGCAGATAATGTGACCGGCCTATGGAGAACAACTACCAACGGGTGGTGGTCGTACTGTACCATTCGTATACCTAAGTATCCCCTTGACACATCTCACGACCCGAATTGAACAGACTGCACTGTCCCGCCTGCCCCTGTATGAATATGTGAGCTCATAGCGTGAAGAATATGCAAAACGCGTAAGGAGAACCTGTAGGGAAACAGTCGATACACAAGAGAGCTACCAGTATACATTCATACACGTTCACCCTACACGTTTTCCTAGACCGGGCTTAAACTGTCTAATATTGAAACTCTCTAATCAATCCGTAAATGCATATGTTAAGAAATAAATACGAAAAAATTAATTTTTAATGCGCTTTCTCTCGTGATTTTAAACCGTAAAAGAAATATTACCTCTGCTATTTGGTGTGGAGTACCAATGATTAGCTTTTCTTTCTGATTTACGGAAAAGCCAAATTTTGTGGTAAAGTGGGAAAAAACTGACTTAGACTGGACTAAAACATTTAACTTTAAAATGAGCTTCAAGTGCTTTAAAGATGAGTGTATATTTTTAAATCAACTTAATTCTTTTCAAACTTTTAATCTAAACTTCTAATATAATTAAAATTGTACGAAACATAGTTTATGTGGCTGAAGAGGAGTATATTATTTTCCCCTGAAATTCCTCCTATTCTAAATTTTAGTCCGTTTGTAACAAACTCCTACTCTACGGCAATTTTCTACTACAACCCGAGCTCTACTTCATTTTCGGATGACTGCGGGCGTATATTATTCCTGTCAATATCCTCGAATGATTTTAATCCCTTTAAAATCAATCTAAGCGATACTTTAGTCTATTAGAAGGAAAATCCTACTCTACAGTAAGTTTCTACTAAATTCCACGATAGGTGCTACTATAATAATTCTGTGTTATTAAGAGAATAGTCAACCACCGAGAAGATTAGATCTTAAGAGGGTAGATTTAAAATTGTAAACATTATTCAAGAACGGGAATATTTTATATTAAGCAAATTAATAATTAATTAATAAATAGTGTGAAAAAATACCTAGTTTTTTTAGTTTAAATTGATACCTCGAGATGTCGCTAGTCGATTAATCAAGAGACGACTATACAATAATAGCTTTATTGTAACATAAAGTCATGTTACTCAAGAAACAAAATCTAAATATAACAGTGCTACTATAATTGCGGCTTGGTTGGGGAGAATAAAATTATTTCCCCCAATTTCCTCAAGAGGTTATATTCCCTTTAAATTCCTTATAAAGATTTCTCTATATCGGCCACGGAGGCGAAAAAAAATAACGCCTTGGACCGAAAGCGAGAGAAAGCCCAAGCTATCTATAAAATTAGATCGGCGCGTGACGGTTCAATTTCCAAAACTGCGCAGTTTACTTTCTTCCCCTTTTCTTGGCTTTAGGCCCAGTTTAGTAAAAGTCCAAAGCGCCTAAAAAAAGCCCACCCTTCCTCCCACCGGGCAAACCCTTAAATCTAATGGCAGATGCACCACCACGCGGGCTCTGAACCCTGCCGAAAAGGACGGGGCTACGAGAGAACGAGTTAGTCGGCTTCTTTCAATGGGTTAAAAGGAATGGCTAAAGTGCCCTATTCGTCTTGATTTCCTTTTCGCGGGGCCCTGGAATAGATCACGGAAAGACCCTCTCCCGCAATAATGCAGTCCCGTTGCAGTCCCGTTGCAGCCCCGTTGCACCCCCGAAAAAGGCCGGCGCGAGGCCAAATGTAAAAAGCGGAAAAGATAGAAATGGTGGAGTCGGCCGTGCAGTATCGAAACGATCATTTTTCAAATAGGAGTCCCTCCTTTTAAAATGATACCTATTACCGGGGACCTATAATAGTAACAGCGGCTCTGATGGCCTAATATTTTGATGAAAGGACCCTTTTATATCGTATATAATAAACACGTATCGTATAGAGAAAAAGTACTCATGCCTAGAAATACTTTTTGCAAAAAGACGTCGTTTAAAGAAGATATAGTTAAGCCACTCTTCTATTTGGACGAAGCTCAATCAACTGTATTTATTCTGTCAGGGACAAATTGAAGGAATTAGTGAATTAGGAATTAGGTATAAGGGTATTTAGGGTGGCGGTTGTCAACTACTATACGAAGCCATTGTTTCCAATTTAATTGATCCTTTTTTTCTGGTGTCTATGAAATTCGCGAAATCAACCGTTTTTCACAATTTTTCTACTTATTAAGGTGAGATTTGTGTTAGGGTTAGATTAGGCTAGATTTACGTTAGGTTAGGACTACAAGGGAACGTCATTAGAGGAGGGATGTTGGTTGACTCACCCCATATTTTGGTTCAGTTGGAATAATAAAATCCAGTTGACAAATGAAGATTTTGATAAACATTTTTTAGCAAACCTATTTTTTTTTAATTAAAATTTCGCCAAGTTAGCAAAATCGAGTCCTCTCCCGCGCCCCTTCGGTACAACCCTGGTTACGTTCATTTAGATCATAGCAAAAAGTCACGTTAAAACTCAGCCTCGTAGCTATAGCTAATACCAGCGGTTTTATAAGTAGAAGAATTTCGAGGCATCGATTCGGATCGGAAGTATTGGAAGATGGGGAAAAAAGGAGATTTCACGATATTTTGGGGGAGATTGTTTGGACTTCTAATAGAAGTGAAAGGTTAGTTAGATCTTTACTTTGACTTCCTAACTTCTTTAGCCAAAGCCCGTGAAGATCGGCCCATCCAACCGACACACACAGACGCGCGCCGGGATGGAGCCGTGAGGAGAATGAAGAGGAGCCCTGACCAGGGCAAGGAGGGCTGGCTCGCTCTCGTTGCTGGCGTAATTCCCGATGGGTTCCTCCGTTGAGATGAAGCCTCTTTTTCTTACGTTCATCGTCCAACGGAAGAACCTTAGCTGGATCCCACCGACGTTCTCGCGGTTCTTTCTTCCCAGCGCCAGAAAAAACACACTAGTCGTGTATTTCGTTTGGACGGGTTCAGAGAGAGATCCATTGGACCGCGCGGTCCATCCCGCTTTTTTTTTTTCATCTTTTCCCCTCGCAGGTCTCGGAGCGAGCTGCGGGCCCAGAATAGAGGCCACCTGAGATTTCTCCTTCGTTAGTAAGACTATTCACCGTCTTGGTCGTGGACGTGTATACCAACACGGACCCTAGTCTAGGGAAAGAGATTCTTCCGCTCTAACCCAATCACAGATACGCTTTCTTTTCGCAGCGCCCCGTCGCGGTAAAAATGGATTACTAACGAAGGAGGAAACTACAAATTGAATTATCTAAATATGCTACGCGAATTCCTACGTACGCTATTGAGAGACTCTTGATATTTAGTTTTTGCTTGGCTGCGGATTTAAACGGAAACGTTGCGGTTCTCAGGGTCGTTTTGGAACATTAAAAGTCCTCAATGACGTTTGCTTTTTACTCACTTCTCGAAGATCCCATTACGCGGTTTTTATCTACCCTGAGCAGGGTTGTTGTGCCGCGAACTTCCCACCTATTATTAAGATTTATATCTAGTAGAAAAAGTATATAATATAGGTCGTACTAGAGAAAGTAACCATCTACCCTGGGAGAAGAGAGGTGTTTTTGGAGGGATAAAATTCTGAGCACCAGCTCAGGGAAGGGGAATTTAATTATGGTCAGACCTCGTCTAGTGCTGCCAACATTTATAGGAATTTGAAACTAGCAATGTTATTTTTCTCTTATTTAACCTTGACCACTAGATAGTTTTAAAATCTTACGTCGGACTAAAAAGACTACTCCCACAGGGACCTTAAATTATCCTTGTCCCGGACTTAGGTACTTACCGCCTGTGCTAGGGGTATCGGTCTTTCCCCTCCAGAACCACCTCCTCTTCTCCAAGATCTACCTTTAATACTTAACACATGTACTTTCCCATGTTCCAGCTGATTTTTCAACGAACCCTTCGGTAGAACCAAATATTTTCTGTAGCAATTACATCGATGAAATATCCTTATTCCAGTCTGATCGATAGGTGAAGAAATACTAGCGATACATTTTCATCCGTGAAGCGATGTACATCAGAAATTCACGTTCATTAAAAAAATGCGAATCTACCAAGATACATATTTCATTTTTTAGTTCGTTACTTTACTGTACGGCCAAAAATAGTGAATTCCATATATTGTTCGCAAACAGGAAAGGATTATCATTTGAAAAACTCAGTTTAGCGCGTACTTCCGCAAAGATGTACTTAATGTAAACATGGCGAAATCAGGAAATACAAGTATATAAAAGTATATACGTGACTAGCGGCTCATTACAAGATTAAAAAAGAGTACTTCCTTTAAAACAAGATACATCTTTACCTAACAGGGCGTTGCTTAATGTCTTTTAAGCGAGTATTACGTCGAGGGCACAATGAGAAGGCCGCTGAGATAAAGACACCATTAACGCGAGCTCGAGTTAACTCCTTATTAACCTTTTCTAAATGGCCAGGAACGCGCCGACAAAAAATATCCCCGGAGACATATCACGACAAGAAAACTTTCCACCTTATTTCTTTGAAAAATATAACGCTCGACGAAGCCGCCTTTTTTTAACGAGAAAAGAGAGCTCCCAAAATAAACCCCAAAAACATTTCGGCCAGGAAATAAATAGTTAAGGCTGTCTGCTAAAACACAAAAGGTCGGCCTGGTGGCCCTATTAATTTTAATTAACATTAAACCGTGTTTTATCTCTCTCATTTCTTCGATAACCCGCATCTCGGAGGTTTCCCTCGTATAGCCCTAACAGCGCCGAGAACCAAAATGGTGGGAATTTCGGGGGTATACCTCCTCCTGTCAGAGTAAGAGGGGGGCCTCCTAACGAAGACACATGTTCGGCAACCTCCCCATCTTCGAACGAGTTTTTTCCCAGAGAAGTAAAAGAGTCTAAGAAGGGCTTCGCTGCCGGGCCCATAATCATGAGTGACACTGGCAACGACCCCTGGGGGAAACGACAAGCTTTTTAGATTTGTGGTGCCAAGCGGACATTCAATTCGAGATGATCACCTATTCGTCTCGTAAGACCTCGCTCCGAAAAGGACAGGCTAAAAAGCGGATTTGAAGGGAAAAAAACTACTTGGCAACTTCCGCTAACAAGCGACTTAACAACACAAATTGCAAACCGACCATTGTGAAAAAAGCGACCAGATACTGTGGTGTACCATCAACTATCAATTTCTAAAAAGGGAAAATCTAATATTCAACACCGGAAAATCTACTTTTAAGACGAAAACAAAATGGCTAAACACTAATAATTTCAAATACTATTGGTACAGACAAAATCACGAAGAAGTAACTAAGAACTGTGTAAATAATGCTGGTACCATAAAGTTGTTCTTCTCAAACTCACAATGTCAGTGGAAAATGAAGTTTATAAAATTATTATTATTATTGTTATTAATTATACTGAAATTATTTGTATAATTATAAATTATAATACTTCAGTCCACGAAAGCAAATTAAAAAATATATCTCCCCATTTTTTTCAATCATAGCGAGGAAATGACAGGATTTTCCAGATGGCGCTACAGACAGATTCCAATCTGAGAAGTAAAAGATAATGGCAGCAAAATGGCCCAAATTATTACATGTAAAATGGATTTCTTGGATAATAAATTAAACTCATTTTTCTTGTTTCTTGAAAAGTAAACTTTTTTTTTAAATAAAACAAAAGAATGTGGTTTTCCAGAAGCAACAGGGGGGGGGGGGGGAGGCACCAATTTGAGTGTTTTGTTCCGGGCACCAAATATCATCGCTACACCACTTAATGTTATCGTAGTTTCTTCTAAGCGTTCTTGGTACAGAAGAATAAAATATATATTAGGATTTTGTTGATTGTGCGATACAATTATTGATCCAATTTTAATTATTAACGTGACGTGCCGAGATACATTTTTCCAGTGGATGCGAAAAAATACTACACTTAGATCGTAAAATAACTACGTAACTCATGATGGCAGATACCGCCAATCATATACTGGGATTTATCCGCTCTATTTCTAGAGCTCAAACATTGGTATGGCCATAAGTAACATTATAACTATAAGTATGACCAATGGCCTAGATTATCGGCGAACTGATTTTCACAGCTATTGCGAAATCCAGGTTTCGTTCAGCACGGAGCCCCTATTGTCTAAAATAATCCTAAATAAAAATTTACTAATACCAAGGACAATAATAAACTAGTCACCTCAGTCGCGAAACCAAGTCAGAGCTGGGTCAGTGTTGAAAATAGGTTCAGTATCAAACTTATGATTATTATGTTACTTATGGTATGGCCCTTGAAATTAAATTTTTTTTACATGAAATCATTTGTTTAGTACAAACAAAATAGTTTAAAGGTGCCTATTTCCCTAAGGCTAGTAGATCTGAAACGCTCACTCGTTCTTACTAACCTAAGTACGTTCTCGGTACTAATAAATACGGGAAGAGTATAATGTGACGTGAAAGTATCCCGCTAGTCAAAAAAGGCGGCGATAAAATATTAACGCTCGCGAGAACAACGTTGACGCTTCAATGGCGCTATCCTTTGCCCGCTAAATGTTATTGGCAACTAAACAGGGAAGCTAACAGGCGGGCGCGGCGAAAGCCATTTACTCGGGCACCCGGTAATATCAAAGTTTTTAGTTCCTATCACGTTCCGATGTGATTAAACAAAAGCCGGAGGCTATAATCCTCGCGCGACGCCGAAAAAAACAAGAAGGAAAGCCGCGTTGGCTTTCCCGGAACCCCAAATCCACGCTTTCCAGCCGCCCTCCTCCCGTCACCATCTTCTAAATTCGCTTACGCGAGCACTTTGCGACGGCTAACTTCATTTAGAGCCGTCGCGGAGCAGCGGGGGAGGCGGAGAAGCGACATCTAACGGCTTCAATCGTGAGCCCTTCCCCCGTCTTTCCCTCACTTTCCGAAATCCGTGCCTTTGAAGCGTTATGTATGTCAACAGAGCTCGTTCTAGTCACACAGTTTGCCCCAAAACTTCGAAGCTGCACTAACAGTCTAATTTACTCCCGCCAGGATTCCCTGGAGAATAGCTCACGTTCGTTTAAAACGGATTACACGGAAGGAATATATATATATATATATATATATATATATATATATATATATACATTTATGTTTTTGTAAATGCAATTTGTCAATATAAAATAAGATTACGAAAGCATTTCAGAACCAGCAATAACTGGTATCCTAACCCTAGACACCATTAAAAAATTAAATAGGTTAAATTAGGGTTGTTAACTTTCCGGAAAAATAAAATGCGGAAAAATTTCCAGAAAATTTTCCGGAAAATTTTCCGCAAATCGGAAAAATAAAAAATTTAAACATAAATTACTTTTCAAGGGTTTTTAATGTTTTAAACTTTTTATCGATTTAAAATGACTAATATCAGTAAACATACTACAAAACATTAATAGTGTTACATTTCAACCAGTTTAAACTAGTCTATAGATTTAGTTTTACTTTTAGATTCTAAAAAATGAGGTGAAAATGCCGCTTTATTTAAATTTGCAAACAATATATTAGACAAATCATGGAATGAAAAAGTTTTTAATATTTTTCGGAAAAATACGGAAATTTTTCCGGAAAAAAGGCCTCGGTAATTTTCCGGAAAATTTTCCAAGCGGGAAATTTTCCGCGGAAAATTTTCCGACTTACAACACTAGGTGAAATTAACTGAACTAGTTAAGGCCGATTCAATTTGGGAATTACTTAAAGGAGGGTTGTACAATCCTGCTTCTAGTGAAGTCTCTAGGGCCGGATTAACCAATAGGCCGACTAGGGCATCAAGCCTACAAGGGGCACCAGGAGGTTTCGAAAAAATTTAAAGTACAAAAATTTTATCATTTACTTTTCTGAATTTCAGAAAATGCGTCCACATTTTCCATTATTAACGTCACTCAAATATCCGCAAAGTCTACATTGAAATTGTATTTTCTATCCACTTGTCAATTCGCTCGCCACTGAAAGGGGGCATCAAAATTAGCTTGGGCCTAGGGCCCCACAAGATCTGAATCCCGATATATATGAGTTTGAAGAACAATGAGAAAAGTCTGAGGAGAGATTTAATTGATAAGTAAAGAAACTAGCTTTGCATGACTCGATGTCATCAACCGAACGATATATTATATATTTGTTGTACTTTTATTTCACTTTCAATTAAAACATATTACGTGTTTCAAATCTTATATTAAAGCAAACTTTAAATCTGCCATTTGTGCTTTCAGTGTCATTTAAGTGATTTGTAGAATTCAATATCTCTGTTTCGTGATGAAGCTTAAATCTTATATTAGACCAATCACATTATTGCCTAAGAAGGATAATATTTCAATATCTGTTAAACTTCTGAATTAAACAAATTATTATTTCAATATCTGAACATTCTTATTTCTGTGCGCTAGCCAGCATCGCTTCAACGTTTTGACCTAGTTAAATCTGTTCCAATTTTCGTGAATTTAAAATTTAATTTTTAATTTACCACGAAAATAGAAGTATACTTCTATTTTCGTGGTAAATTAAGAATGAAAATACAAAAAGTAAAAAGTCAGAACATTTTAACAGTAGTCTCCAAAACGTACCCTCGAACCAACCATAAGTCTGATTAATTATCCAACCCTTATTTACATACTTTAATTTTTAACGTTAATGTCCAATAGTTGAATGCTCTCATCTCGATGAGCTCCTGCGAAAATAGAACACGGTTGGATGGAAAAATTACGGAATTAGGCATCTTAATGAAGCTCATTTAAGTAGCATTGAAGTAAATTATTGCGCTCAGTTCTGAGAAATTGTTGTTACGAGCGTCCTAATCGGATTCCTCGACAATGGCTTAAGGACCGTAAAAGAAATTAGTCCATTCTGCACGCGTCCATATGTTCCGATATAAATATTAAATTAAGCCGGAAAATTGTGACCAAATCTATCGGATTAAATCTAATCTAAAGAAAGAACTGGGAACCATTTGAAACAGGAGTCTTTTGCGGTTGGCAACTAGCCGCGTGATCGCTTTAATCTAATTAGTGACGGAGAAGAACTGCGAGTATAAAAGAAACTTTTGTTGGGTCCGTACGAATGATTCGATCGTTACCCGTTGTGTCGCGCTCGCAACGTATATAGAGCGCCTATACCTGGATTGGTGCCGAAGACTCAGTTCGATCCTCGTAGATCCGGAATGGAAAAAAAGACAATTTGATTTGAAGGATCAGTGGAAGGAAGGTCCGACTCCTCCCATTCGATCATGTTCAGACGAAAAGAACAAGTTCCCGGGAATCAGCCCGACCACGCTGAAAGCGAATATCTTGGACGCTTTTTCTTTTTCGAAAGATACGACTTTTTGCCTTTCTTTCCGCGGTCAATCCAATAAGGGTGTCTCGATAGAGATAATTCAATCCCCCCTTACAGCATTTATTTCGCGGAAAATGCAATTACTACATTTTGTTACTTTCCGCGAAATAGGTAAGCTTCCAGTCGCCATACAAACCAACTAGAGACGTTTCTTTTTGAAAAAAAAAAAAAGGTTTTACGTGCCGCTTTCTTTATTAAACTGCTTTACCAGCGTCCGAACATTTTGCGTTCATCTTTGGCACGATATCTTAGGACCTAAACCTGAACCTTTCTAAATTTCGAATCTACATCTTCGTTGAAAGGTCGTATTATTAGAAAGAATACTACAGAATACAGAACATTTTCCTACATTGTAAGGGTCAAGCAGGATTATATACCTGCCTATTAGGCCCTTACATGTAGTGGCTCTTTCACTAGTAATATGATTATTTAAAATCAGTCAGTTCGAAATTAAAATGAAATAGTTGTAAATTAACCGAAGTTATCGAAATAGCGCTCAGAATCGGAGGGCGTTTTCCATATGAAAATGATGAGAAAATCGAGTCAAATAAAAGCTAATTTCCATACCCGTCTTTTAACGCGATAAATTGCACTTGGGAATTGTGGGTATAGATATTTCTATCTATACAAAATGGTTTCATAAAAAGAAAAACATTTTGTTTTTTGGTCTAGGCCTAGAAGAGTGCAAAATTTCCAATTAGAGGTCAAAATATAACTCCATAAGGAAAACGCCTCCAACATGGGGAGTATAGCAGACTGATAACTTCGGTTCATTTATTTCTTATAAAATGAATGGTGCTTAGCGCAAAAATATTGAGAGCGAGATAATGTCACAAGTAACGTCAGAGGTTTTAGCGTGACAAAAATATCATCGCAAAGCATTGTCCCGTGATGCTATCCATTTTAGTTTATGACAAAAAACTATACAATAAAACAATAAAAATTTAAAGGTTTAAAATGTTTTACTCTGCGTCTCGAGCTTAAGATTTTTAGTAATTTATTGGTCTTAAAATTTAATTTTTTTCATCGAGTCCAGCGCATGATCTATATCTTCAATGACAATAGACGTAGAAAAACATTTACATGTGACGTCCCGTATTTTATAGAAACACCTAATAACAAGACAGAACTTTATTAGTATAATCGTACCACGCCCGATTTACACGCGTACTAGAAAATCCGAAATTCCTTGTCACTCTTATCACGTGCTCGTAGACTTGTAACCGTCACAGACAGTGACTTAAAAAGAAACTTATAAACAAGAAGGCTTAGTTACTTTATAGAAAAACATATTGCTTTTTGAGATTTTTTTTAAAAAGACGATTTGTGCGTTAATAACTGCGCGTTAATGTTAAAGCGAGTAAATATTCAATTTTAAAAATTTTACATATAATAATAATAATAATAATAATAAGCTAGGCTAATACCCAAGGCACCACCTTAGGTCCAAGTTATTTAGCGATTTATAAGGCCTTTAAACAGGTGGCCGGGTTACAATGCGTAGGAGGGTGGTAGCAAGACCTCCGTGCCACGCAAGCCGAAGCTCCCTACACCAACGGTACCCAATTTTTTTTGCTATGGAACCCTAAATTACCCACCAAATTTTGGCGGAATCCCCAACTCATTTTTTTTTACTTATCTTAAAAGACTCTTGACACAAACAAAGATGGCCGCGCTGCAAATTCTCGGAACCCCTGTGACCATTCCACGAAACCCCGGGGTTCCGCGGAACACCTTTTGGGAACCACTGCACTGCTCTACACTAACTATTACCGTTAACCTCTATCATATCACATTATGCGTAACTATCACAACGTTCATAATCTGATCCTTTTCTGTCATTTGGATTAGGGCATGCACAGCCGAAAACGTCGCTAGATTCATTGCTGAATCATCAATTAATAAAACTCGCGTAAATCTACTCCAATTCACAGTTAATTTATTTAATAAAAATTATGGTACTAAAGGGCTCGTGAAGAACGGAATGAAATTGCAGACTAAACTAAAAATGAAAAAACTCCCATCTAAAATTTATATACAAAATAATGATCTGTAATATATTTTTACAACCCCAAGCAGTTGGTTCGGTTTATTGCCCTGAGAGTTAATGAAATTCAAATACTTTCGAGTACTTAGAAAATACGGAAATATAATGTTTCTCTAGATATAAAGCGTCGGAAAGGGGTAGTAAATTTGACTACGTTTGTACTAGGCAAAGATGAAAAGTTATTACTCGGTATTCGAGAGTAAGCATTTCCTAATTACGAAAGCAGAAATGAGGCCATCAGAGACGTAAAATTCGAGTAATACCCTTTTCGCTACAGTGGCGCCACCTTCCTCTAATAATGAGCGGGCGCGGTGGAGTAAAGACGACGTGGATTAAGAAGAGGCCGGCGATTAGGAGCTTCGAACGAGCCAAAGTGAAAAAGGAGAAGGGATTTGGCCGAGGATGGCAGTCTGGAGTGTTTAATTGGAAGATCCGCGGGAGAAGCCGACTTTCAGCGTGGCTCTCCTTTGTGGAGGGAGAGCCGCCAAACGCGAAAGGACGGATTAGAGCAGGGGCCTTGATCGTAACGAGTATTAAAAAGGCTTCGGGTGTCGCCCGAGGCCGTAACAGTTGTGGACAGAGAGAGAACGGTGATGGCAGAGTCAATTCAAATCTACCTCCTCTAACGAAACAACGATTGGAAATTTTGATCATGATTTCTACACATTTATTTTTGATTTTTGATTGTAGTGAGTTTGATAGTTGATTTTAAAGAGCGGATGAGCTTTGCTGTAGAATAAGAAGAGTAACCCTATGGCGTCATTTTTCTCCTATTCTGAAAAACGTTTTCTCAAAATGGCTGCCTGTTTCTATTTTAGCAGACGATTTTATTAATTACTCTTTTTACTGCATCTTTTGAGAAGTAGAACAAGTATTTAATAGTTTATGGGACAGTGTAAATCTCATCCTTGGAACGAGAAAATAAAATATTTTAGGGTAAAATTCTCCATATTTTTCCAACTAAAAATACATTCCATAATTAGTCTAATATATTGTTTGCAAATTTAAATAAATGGCATTGTCATCTAATTTTTCGAATCTAAAAGTAAAACTAAACCTCTAGACTAGTTTAAACTGATTAACAATGTAACACTATTAATGTTTTGTAGTATGTTTACTGATATAAGACATTTTATATCGTTAAAAAGTAAAAACTTTAAAAACCCTTAAAAAATAATTTATGTTTCAATTTTTTTACCAGTTTGCGGAAATGTTTACGCATTTTATTTTTCCGGAAAAATAACAATGCTAGTAAAAGAACACGCTAAATTATAATATCTAGAGCACTTACCAAAAACACTATAATAAAGCTCTGTCTCATTGCGTTATATTAGTTTACAAAAATCTTAACTTAAGGTTTAATGTTTTTAAACTCAATTAACGATTTTCTAATTAATAATAATTAAACAGGGTAACAACGCTTTGGAGGGAGCAAGACCTTCATACCACGTGAGCCAACTTCCGGTTACCGTTAATCCCTGCAAATTTCCATGTAAAGGGGACCCTGGTGAATTTGGGGTAAAACCTCTTTAACCGATGGAGAGAGAACCTGCAATCTCAACGCGGAAGGAGTTGTTCCAAGTTTTCACACAACGCCACAATCTGGGATAGTACCCGGCTCTTCTTGCTGCGAGGCGAAAGCGCTAAGCACTCCGACATCCCACTTATGTTATCCTGATTTTCATTTTATTATAATAATAAGATAATAATTATTAAAATAAGAACTATTACAGATCTGCGTGGGAACAATCTTACCCCATTTGCCATGGTAACCGCTGGAATGAACGTTAATCATAATGGTTTCTTATTTTTTGTTAGGGAACAGATGGAAAAGATAAATTTAAGCTCAGAAATGGTCGGTGTGAATTTCTATCTGGTTTCAATATTTAGAATAGGAAATTCAGGAATGGTAATGGAATGTACGGTAATGATAATGCTAATGTTTCTGCATCTTAAGCAGCTCTCTAGTTTTAATCAAAGTAAATACCCCGCAGTAAGTTAAACTGTAACTCCTTCTAGTGGAAATTGTTTACCCCTAGTCTTCAAAGATAGGCAGTGATTTAGTACCTTATTTCCGGACAATGAAGATCGGAAGTCAAATAAGATCCTACTTTCCATTTCTGAAGCAAGAATTATTTATAAAAAAAACCGCATCGTATCAAAACGTGCATCTTACATGTAAATCATCAAACGCGTTTCCATTGCATCTTTAATTATTTATTTAATATGTTGTTTATGGAAAAAGGCTTATAAATATGTCGATTCCGATAGTTAATGGATGGAAATTTTTCGTTCAAATAGGACATAGAATGTAATTAGGCTGGCTTTGCAACTCGGCCTGTAAACCCAGAATTTTCAACACCAATTTCTGGTCAATAAACCAACGAATTATGAATATTAAGTCCTTTAAAATATTGACAATTCACAGATGATATACAACACAAAGAGTTCAAGAGAAGATCAACAAATTGGAATAAAAATTGAGCTTTATTTAGGGAAATAACGGCCAAGTTCACTCAATAAAACCCAATTTCCTCCAATTTCTTTATTTTTTTATATACAGGATGTTTCAGAAGTCAGTGCAATAAATTTGAGGTGTTTTAGGGGTTGAGTAAAGATTTTTGACTGTCTTTGTCGCGGTCCTACGTTTCGGAGGAACTGTTCCTCCGAAACGTAGGATTTTTTAAATAAATAAATTGTGAATTTTAAAACCGTTTTAAGTCTCTTTTCATTATAATTTTCCTACTACCCCTTTAAAACCGGTTTTCTATCTGGGTTCTTATGTTCGTTGAAAGCTTACATTTAGGCGTTTTTAGGCCAAACTTTAACGCTCTCTAGCGCTTTTCCTATTCGTCGCGGAGGATCGCGACAAAGACAGTCAAACATCTTTACTCAACCCCTATAACGCCTCAAATTTATTGCACTGACTTCTGAAACACCCTGTATATCGTTCTCAATCTGTAATAACCAACGTTGGTTTTCGTCTTTTCCACCGCATTTATAGTGTCACTAAAGTGAAGCTATTTTCTTTACTATTCTGGAATTTGGGTACGATGACCCAGGCGAGACTAGCTGCTATCTTAAGAAAACGTAAACGGTAACCGTTCGTCAATACGCTTCGGTAAATCACGCGAGGATCTATATAATATTCCAGCGTATATCTCAGGGAGAGGGAGGATAAGAAATATAGTAGGGATATTTTCGTAAAGCCAGGAGCAATCCAAAAAAGGGTATCAGGAGGGTGGGTGTGCCTATTTTTAGAGAAAGGGACGCCCAAGATCACGGATGGTGGGGCCATAATGGAGTTATTAGGCGCGGACGATTCCCATTGAACGAGTCATATTCGCGGAGGATTACGCTGCGACAGAATGCTCCGAGAACGGAAAAGACCGGAGGATAAAAAAAAGCGACTTATACTTAAAAAGGGACAAAAAATGGATGTAGGAGAGAGCGGATGGACTAAAGATGGGCCTCCCTATCTCTACAGAGGGGGGCTCCCTTCGATTTGCTCGGCTGGAGATCTATTCGCGCTTCAATGAACGTTTCCCGCTTCTTCCCGCTTACGGACGACTCAGCGAAAGATTTGCCTTATTCCAATACTTCCATAGAATTGACTCGGACTGCGTCCAGCCTCCAACCGGAATAATACGAGAGCGGACCGTTCTCTTTTCGGAAATAGTTCCTCTTTCTTTCCGACATATTCCTTATACATCACACACGTTGGCAATAACAGACTGACCATCGGAATTGGTCAAGATCTCGGTTGGCATTTACCAAACTTAATTTCAGTCTCGCTTTTCTATAAATTTTAAGCTACAGAGAAGGGATACAATATAATAATCAAAAGCTTATTTAGTTTATAGAGAACGTTACCCGGATTGAAAATTTCAATTTCAATTTAAAACAGTAACGCCATCTGCTGAGATCTTGTTTAAAACTTTCTTTTGTCCCCATAATTGAAAATCTTACCAATTAATAACATGAGTCAAAATTTGAAAATTGGTAAAAGAAATCGTTCAACCAGAAACGTTGAAATGGACCAATCGTGTGCTTATTTATTTGAACCATCTCGTTACCTATTTGTAAGTATTTCAAAACGTCTTTATGCGTACAACCATAAGTAACGTAATAAGAATAAGTATTACACTTCCTATGGTTTTATTGCTAATTTCCTCATTGAACCTATTTTCAACACTGACTATCTCGCCAAGCTCGACTTGGACTCGCATTTGAACTGAGTAACGTATTATAGTACTTGGTAGTAGTATACTATTGACTTAGACCGATTGAGACACTAGGGGGCTCTGTGCCGAAAATCAGTTCCGTGATAATTTCTCCTAATGGACATACTTATTGTTATTTTGTTACTTATTTTCTAATGCTAAATCATCGGGAAAATATTATTTATTAATAGTGTAATTTTACGCAGTCTAATATTCACATTCAAATCTGTTTCGTTTCAATGGCATTTTTCTCGTAAGTCATTGTTATTAGCTTCTGATATAATTAAAAAAGCAAATTCACTTAAGCTAACTTTTCAAAAAGAAAACAGATATTATACCGAAACATGATTTTAGTTCTAAAAAGGTCTATTTATACTATTTTTTTATAATTTTCTAATTATAATAAAATGTTGAAGGCTTAAGTGATATGGTACAGTTACTATTGTTAGTATGTATTATGAAAAATAAAAACGTCGTTACATTAAAAAATCTCTTTATAATATTATATAATAAGTGGAAATAAATCCATTTATTGAGTAAAAAACTAAAACTTTTAAATTTTAATTTCTGAAACATCATTTTCCAATTTCCATATCTATTAACATAACTCTATAATATTATTCTATAAGTTTGTCACTTTGGGGAATATTTTACTGAGAGCTAGTAAAGAAGAAAATATCCCCCTAACGAGGCGTTTTCAATGTAAGCGGACGCAAAACGGAGACGAAGCGCGTAATGCAGTTTGTTTTGTGAAAACATTTTCATGTGAAGAATAGGAATGGTCACACTTATGGTACAATATTATACACTTATGCTATTAATCTATAACCTTTACTGTTAAACACGAGTTAAATAGTCCAATTTAGCTTTAATTATAGTTGCAATAGCTAAGCTATTAATTACGTTTAGCTAATATTACGGGATTAAAATAAAAATTAAAGAAAACTTTTGCAACTTGTAATAGAGATCACTGTACAATTGTAAAATGGAAGGTTTCGTTTTGGAGAGCAGTATTGCGAAACTGAAGGAGTTATATGGTTAAAGGAAGGACAAAGCTTTATCTTCATGATGGATCAACTTATTTAACAATTCTGCCACGAGGTTTAACACTAAGCCAGGATTTATTGGCTCTATTTCAAAAATACTCGTATAACGAATTTTCGGTTTACATCGCATTCCCTTTAATGTGTAGCTGAATAACTATTTGACTAAAAATGAAATTATTTATTGGGAAACTTCATCCTCTTTAAGAGTAAAGCCATTACATAATATTGGGCCAAAAAAATGCCTAATCGCCACACTTTATTGACAAAAATTGACACGGTTATTAAAGCCCAAATCAGCGTGACACTGTTGCCAAAATTGGTTGACAGATCGTATCGGATAATGGGAGCCAGATGCAAAATCCATTTTTGGGATAAAAGGCAACGTTCATTGAGGTGGGGAAGACGAAGAGGCAGAAGTGCGGGCGAAATTTAATCTGCGGAAAAATCCCAGAGGAAAACAATTTGAAGCCTGCGTGGCGGCACCGATCGACTGATGAAACTAATTAGCAAAGCAAATTTATTTAATAAGAATGAGGAAACGCTCGTTTCCACCCTATCTATTCTTCGGACCAGTCGAGAGGAAGGAAAGTTCCTAGTCGCGTCTAACAACCGGACAAACTCTTACCAACTCTTAATTCTTCCACCAAGAACATATTTAGGTTACTGAGAATGAACGAGTATTCCTTCCAGGCTCGCTGCCATGATCCACTCTCAAACGGAAACCCTAGTATCGGTACTAAGAGAATTAAACGTATAAATTTAAGGAACATTTCGAATTAACTCTTAAATCAGTTCGTGTAATTTTAATAACAACTGTATTTAACTATTTAATTCATTTAATTCACCATACAAGCAAAATAGTTGGCACAATGTCTATTATCGTATTAAGATTTACGGGGTTACTGATAGAGTTGCCATTGTAAACTCGTACTATTTGTTGCTTCTGGAAACAGGTTGACTCGTACGTTCTCAGTTAATTAAAACAGATCTTGGTTACATTAAACAACAAGATAAATAAGCGCGGATCAAATGCGTACTTCCCAAAAGTGGCGTTCTATAATCAACCAAGTAAAATAAACGAAAAAGGCTCAAAGATAAATCGAGCGATAAATATATCGAAAGAAACTAGCCTTCACGTTGTACGTTAGTTCTCTGTCTAACATCCAGGAGAAGCTTCAAGCGACAAATATCCGATTTAGAGGAACACAGTATTGTTGATAAGAAGTAATAATGATCTATGATAATGCCAAATAGGAAAACAATTAAGAAATTGGGTTATCAAACCAGTGATAAGAACTAAAAAACCAATTGATCTATTAAGGCAACACTGTTGACTGCAGTCTCATAGTATTGTTTTGTTAATTTGTTACTTTAATTTTAAGTAAATAAACATTCTATTAATCGACGATTTGAACGATTTCGCCTGAAACCTGGTCTGAGGCATTAGTCCGAAGAGGAGGGAGTTAATAGCCTGCTTTATATCATGGGCTGACTTCAGCGGAGCGTCTGGCTTACGACAAGGTCATGGAGCAGTTCGATTCCCATTTCATTGACAAACGCCACATTCCATATGAGAGGGCAAGATTCAATGGCAGCGTCCACAAGACGAGGGTGTGGAATAATTCATTACCGAGTTACACGCCTTGGCAAAGTACTACAAGATTGGAGATATGATGATCTTGTACGAGATAGGTTTGTCGTTGGAATCCGCGACAAGATTCTTTCGTATAGGTGGCAGTAGGATTCAAACCTGAACTGGAGAGAGCCGTCAATAAGGCCGAACAGGTCGAAGCAGTCAAGTGACAGCAGAATGAGATGGGGGCTGATATGTCCTTACTCAGGCATGATCGAGGAGTTGCAGACCAAATCCCAGTCAGGTGGACAATGCATTGTGGCAATGAGAGATTGTGAGGAAGGGACCACATGTGCCAGGGGTAGTCACCAGCTAATTGCACGAGGTTTGGCAGAGCGGATAATCTTAGGAGAGCGCAATTCCCAGCCATCAAAGCTACGTGCAGTAAAAAAGCTCATTTCCAGAGCCGGTGCCGTACCAAGCAGACCAAAATGCAGGAGGTAACTAAGAAGCAAAATCAGATGGAAGCTTTCCTGGGAACAGTCAGAGAAAGCCCCCAGCAGAACCGTTTGTTGGTGGATTTCAAAGTCAATGGCGAGTTGATCAAGTTAAAGTTCGTCCCTGGGGCTGTGGTTAATGCCGTCCCAGAATCATAAACGAAGGCCCATATTTAACCGTCAGACAGACGACTTTTTGGTTCTGGACAAACTCAGTTACATTGCACGAGGTTTGTCACTGTGGCGATGGCATATGGAAGAACAGGCATTCAAGAGAAACTCTGAAGCCCTACTGCAGTTCCGCAGGTTTTTCGGATTCAGCTGAGCCCTACAGCATTTCCGCAGGATTATCGGATTCAGCTGAGCCCTATAGCAGTTTCACAGGATTATCGGAGTCAGTAGTTCCGTACGCCCTGTTCGCACCCAGAAAAGTTGCCATACCACTTATTGGTAAGTTAAAGGAGCAGCTTGACGACATGGTGAATAAAGGGGTAATCTACCCAGTCGATGAACTGACAGATTGGTGTGCACCGATGGTCATTTTACGCAAGCTGTTGGGTGATCTACGAATTTGTGTATTTCACAGAGCTGAACATTAGTGTTAAGTGATAGTCCACTGCAGGCATCATGAATCTCTATCTGTTGGGGCTGCTAGCAGAGGTCAAAGCTCGATTGTAATTCGGGTTATTCATGAAACCTCCTAAAGTTGACCACTTTCATCACTCCGTTTGGAAGATCCTACTTCACCAAATTTCCTTTTGTATTAAGCACCTCAGCCGCACATTACCAGAAACTAATCAGTGCATTGGGGGTGTTGAGAAAGCAGCGAATCTCCAAGATGATACCATTGTTTGAGGTGCAAACACGCAGAAACACGACTGACACCTTGGGAAGACACTGGCTGCGTTAGAGAAGAACTGTATAACGCTCAACGGAAACAAATACTAGTTTGGTAAGGATTCCTTAAACGTTTCGGGACATATAGTTGGAGCTTCCAGAATCAAGTCTGACGGTGCAAAGGTCAATACAATCCAGGAGATGAAGCCACCGACTGATGTGTCGGGGGTTCGAAGACTTCTGGGGACCGATCAAAAACCACTATTATCGATTTTAATGACAGGTAGACGATTTGCCCCGAGATTGCTGAGACTCCGAATACGGTATGATATCAAGTACATTCCATGAATAATCGGATTCTAGCAGATACGCAATCCACTCAAAGAGACCGATTATGAGCACCAAGATGAAGTTGCAGCTCACGTACAGTTGGTGACAGCATCCTTACCAGCAACAGATCAGTAGTTGGCGGTGGTCCTCAAGTGTCAGCTGGAAGTCAAAATCTGTTTTGACTAGTTTTATCCTGAGCAAGTGGCCAGAGAAACGAAAAGTGCAATCCGACTGCCAGGTCTACTAAACGTCTCGTCATGAACTGACGGTCCAGGACTGTACAACAGCCAGTTGGTGATAACGACGTCGATGCGTAAGGAGATTATTCAGTGGCTACATAAATGTCATTAAGGAAATTTCAAATGTTGGGAACGAGCCAAACAGTCAGTTTGGTGGCTGGGGATTTCGAAAGAAGAAGCCAACGAAGCTTCCAACAGTCACCAACCCTTGATGCCAAAGCAGTTTTCTGACTAATCCTGACAGATCGAAGTAATGGACAATTTGCACTACGACGCTTAATGGTATCTTTTAATATCAGATTGCTACTCTCGTTTTTTTTACTTTTTCAACTGCGCTACCAATCAGTCCATTTCTGCAAAGATATGGGATTCCGGATATTGTTCGCATTGAGAATGGTTCCCAGCTAGCAGCAACACGATCCAAGAAGTTCCCGAAATTTTCGAAGACCTATGCTTTCCACTCAAAATATACATTTTTAGTAACTACTAACTACAATTAAAATCAAAGGATCTGCTATATTTTTCATGCTTTGCAAACACTTCATTAAAATCTCGAGTTTTTAAATATATGTAAAACACGAAGGAGCAGATCTTTTATTACAAATAAAAAAAATATTTAATTTAATTTATAATAATTTTAAACCAATAATTTAGTGAACTCAAAAATTAAAAACCGAAAAATCCAAAAAGTTACTTACTTCAACTTTTCTCCCAGTTATTAGTTTGGTTTTGAACTTGGTTTACGTTTTAGTTTTACTTTGCTATTCTAGAAAATTCCATAACAAAGAACACGCGACTAATCTATCCAATAGGCGCTAGAATAAACAGCTTCTGCCTTCGCTAAGATGTTTTAATACACACGGTATGAATAATGGACGTGCAAGTTACTCTTTATATGGTCCTTGCCGCTGTGACCTAAAGAGAGGTGCCAGAAATAAGCACTAGTTCGGAAATTTCACAGCGTTCTCCTCTGATGGCTTTGAACCTCAACAAATTAGTAAAAGACCCGCGGTTATTCGACCAGTAATACCAAATACGTTTTTCCTATCTTTTCGAATATTCGACTATTGGATCTTGGATTAATAATAGTCCTATTATTAATCCAAGATTGGATCAAGAAAAACGAATATTCACGAACCTTCCCAAGTGCTATTCGATTTGGTATTCGATCGAATTATTTGGTCTAACCAAATATTTTGCACACCTCTAGTAACTAAAAATGTGTTATTAAGCTAGTGATAAGAACTAAAAAACTAATTGGTCTATTACGGTGGCTTCCTTCGTTTTTTATAATATTTGTGACGGAATGGTTAGCAATTTCAACTTACAGCAAGAGAAACTTACTAGGAGACTACCCGAGGTGTTACACAGATTTTGTTCAAACTCGGGGGATTGGTAGACCTTCATGTAACTTGAAAAATCTTAAAGGGATTTTATTCAATGGGCAACAAGTTTGCCATGGCAACGAAAAATGTTTTTGACAACATAAAATGGAAATTTTCCCATTGAAAACAACATGGGATTTTGACCGATTTCCCTGTGAGAAAAATTTAAAAAATTGGTAAAAAATGTGATAAATTTTATTTTTTTCATCAATTTTTATTATTATGGTATTTTAATTTTCATTTAAATTTTGTAAAATTTTTCACAGGGGGGTGACCCTTGGAATCGGTCAAAATCCCATGTTATTTTCAATGGGAAAATTTAAATTTTTGTAGTCAAAAACATTTTTCGTTGCCATGGCCAAACCGTTGCCCATTGAATAAAATCCCTTATGGGGTTTTTCAAGTTACATGAAGGTCTACTAATCCCCCGAGTTTGAACAAAATCGGTGTGTAACACCTCGGGTAGTCTCCTTTGTTAGTTCAATTCCAGTTCCTGGGTGAAAACCCGGAACAACTCCTACAATTTCGATTGTTTCTCTACTTGATAAAGGGATTTAAGCTCGAGTTCTTCAGTTTTCCCTTTCCACTTGTTTACTTGTCCAGGTTAACGGTAATAATAAGTGTAGTGAGTTGTTGACTCAAGTGGCACGAAGGGATTGTAACCACCCTCCTACACATAACAACCAGGTCACCTGTAATAATGGCATTAAAAGTCGCTAGCGGATTTACGGCGATGGTAGTGCTATGGGAATAATCCTGGATGATGATTATTTTTGTAGAAGCGATTATAGTTAGTGTAAGGACATTATTCTTTAGTGGTGGTAGGGCTATCCAAAACCTTCCAACGCGGATTATATTACACCTGAGAAAGAATAAACAAGTTAATGAAATACAATGACAAACAAAAAAATTCGTAACCATGATCAAGTTGAAATATTAATTAGGCTACGATACGGCAACGCCGAACATATTTTACAAATCCTTATATAATTGAAGTTACTTTTAAGCCTATCGTCAATTATTTTTTACAAAACAAAATATTTTATCTATGTACAGATAAATGTTTTAACCTCGTTTTTCCGAAAGTATGTAACATAATTATTCCAAATGCTATACAGAAAAAAAGGTGGATCAATTGATTTATTACAAAATAGCCAACGTTATTAGTCAAGAAAGCCCGTAGTAATAGATTTCAAGTCTTAATTATTTCGTAACGTTATTTAAGTTATATAGAACTGTACTGAAAAATAACAACGTGTTCTAATCACAATTTATACATGTAGATATTTTCTCATCCTTTGTAAGCATTCCCAAAAATTATAATCAAGAAACTTTAGTATTGAAGGAATCAATTTGTGTTCGGACCATTAGGAAAATTTTCTCGCTCAACGGTTATTGAAATTGGAATTTAAATCCCAGGGATGAGAAAAGGTTACAAACTTGAGGATTAAATCAGCGGGTTTTGTTAATGAAGTTTAATTTTAGGTGGGACCTTTAAAATTCACTTCGAATAACAATTTATTTTCGACTTCGAGGAACAGTAGGCGAATCAGGTTTTGGGCGTAATGTTTGCAAAAATGAGCGATTGTTATATACAGCTTGTATTTTGAAATATGACTGGATTTAAAGGGATAGGGTTTTCGAAAATATATTAGGGTGATTTATTCTAGAAAAAACCGAAGCGCAACAACAAAATATGCAGGTATATAGAAAAGCGAAAGCAATCGCTTTTATTACCAGAGTGAATCATTTTTACGGCTACGCCATTTTTTCTTTATTCCGATAATGGTATGGTTCCAAAGGAAATCTATTTTATTTTGTTTTTTATTTATTTCTTTTCTTTTCAATAAAGAAAAACGAAACCCCGAAACCCCCAAGCATTGAATAAAAACTGCACATGCCATCTTTAACGTTCAAAGGGGAAATAATTTTTACAAAAGCGAACGGGGTTTCACTCTTACCTGGTTAATATTTAATTTACGCCTATAGGTAAAATCAACAGCATAACGGTAAAATTAAGATTGATCGCAAAGTTCTGTATAATAAAAATAAATAAATTGAAATTGATTAAATTTACGTTTTTCAAATTGTGCGATTATTTTTATAAATTTAATACTTCGTTGAAGATAATTCGTTTTTGGAACTGTTTAATTTTAATATTTTGCGTATGAAACGTTTTTAACGAAGTATTTAATAATATCAATAATAAATAATTATCTATTTAATTAAAAAAGTATATGTGTCTGTTGGTTATACTATCTACCATCAGCATTTTTGTGCGGATATATTAAAAAAATATCAGCCTAAATGTTGGCTCTGCTCTGAGCACGCGGATCCACTTGATCGGTCGGAAGGTTGTGTTGCTTTTTTTTGCTGGGATTAGGGTCCATCACGGAGTATAACTTGGGCTTCCATTTCCAAGTTTTTTGCGCATGCTACCGAAGTTCTTTAAGATCTACAACGTCTGTTGATTTCGCTACGGGACATGGGCTAGAGTTCAGCAATGAAAAATGCGGCGATTGAAGGAAACTTCCAGACCGCGAAAGCAGAATGGGTCTACTTCATGGAGTGGGAAGCCAGAAGTAAATTGGTGTACCTTGGGCGACTAATATTTATGCCAATGGAGCAAATCACCTCGAAGATTTATCACTAATCGCGAGCCATGGGACACCCCACTCGTCTGTTGAGGAGAGTCGAAGCTCTAGATAAGGCGAACGGCTTCGGTCATCCTCGTTGTGATGCGAATTCGTTGGACAGATGGACCAATATAGTAGAAAAAGCGGTCAAGGAAAATACGACGGTTAAATGGCGTGAAGAGGTAGTGAAACACCAAAGCCTTTATCTGTGTGGTGCGGCGGTCGAGGACATACATTATAGTTCACTGTCCGAAATTTTAAACGATAAGAAAAAACTACGTCGGCCGAGGAATTGGACAATTCGGACGATTGCCTGGCTTTCTCTTTGGGCTTAAGGCCTGTGTGTGCCAAGTGGCCGGATATAATTATATCAAAGAGGATTCTTGGCCGTTGGGGGGCTTTAAGATTTAAAAATTAGTGTAAATAATAATGTAACTTTTGTATATATTTTAGAACATGTATACAGTATTTTCATTTCATAAATGAACTGATGCATTTTTTACTTAGTTTAATACTGATTTTAATGCTCAAGTGGACCCAATAATCGGGTTCCTCTCTTTTATAAAATAGATTTGTGTATTGTAACATTTTCCTGCTTAAGATAGTAATTTACCTATTCTGACCAGCGTAATCTATAAAGCTACAAATTAATCTAATTAAAACTGTTTTATGATTTACGGCGATTCATAACGCAAAGGATTAATGATTAAAAACACGTTTAATGTTAACACTAAATACTTAAAAAACAATTAAAACACTACTAAAACTTAAAATCTTAATTACAAGTTCTTAATATTATACATTGAATGAAATTATTAAAACAGCACTGAAGTGGAAGATAATGTTTTATTTGTTTTATTTAGTTATGTACATTCAAATTAGAAGAGGAAAATCGGCTAATTCAGTGACTGACTTTTAAGCCGGAACACAGGCAATATGAGTACAACATTCGTATTAGCACTTATACATATCGTACAGTATTACAAAATTATGTTATCATCAATTTTTACCTCTCCGAGGGGACAAAGTCCCCTAGGAGGGGTTATACAACGACCGTGTCTGTCTGTGGGTGGGTCTGTGGGTGGGTCTGTGGGTTTGTCTGTGGGTGGGTCTGTGGGTGGGTCTGTGGGTGGGTCTGTGGGTAGGTCTGTGGGTGTGTCTGTCTGTCAGGACTGCGAACGCGTTCGCATTTTCGGTGCAAAGTGTAATCACTGCGTACGCAGTTTCTCAAAGGGTTGGCAAAACCACCGTGTGACGGTGAGCGATAACGGATTAATTTGCGGTTTGGTTTCGATGGTGTTTTTTCGCTCACCGTCGTGACGGTTTGGTGTATTACGTTTTTGTAATGTTTATGCGTAGGGTGTGAGTGTTGAATTTGTTGTGTTTGTGTTCTGATGGTTGTGCATGTTGAGTCTGTTGTGTTTATATGGGCGTTTTCTCTCCAACTTCTTCTTAATGACTTTGGGACGGACCGAGTGCTGAGTGTAATGCTACCTCTCAACGTCCAATGGCAGGGTTTCCACCAGTTGTACACGGTATTCGTCTTAGTATCAATTTGCGATCGCATCGGGCGGGATTTGAACCCGAGACCTCCTGATTGACAGGCGGACGTTCTACCACAGAACCACCGACACTTGTTACGCCTTATTGAAAATTAGACCTTCAGCTTTATCGGAAGCGTATTTAATAGAGTACGAAATTTTGGTTTAATTGAAATAGAATTGAAATTGAAATTATTGCATCGAAGAAATTCTAATTTAGCGATTTCTCATTTGATTAAAAACAAATGCGTCACCCAGGTTTCGAACCCGGGCCGTTCAGTTAGGCAGTCGAGCGCTCTACCACAGAACCAACGATAACTTCAAGCTACACTGCAAATAAGACACTCATTGTAAGCATTATAGTTAACAAAGTCCTGAATTTTTTTACGAATGAAATTGTGAAGGCCTAATGTGGTTTTTTTACGAAAAAATTATAAAGACTTAATCTTGTTTAATATAATAAGTTGCTTTATTTCAATTTGGTACTTTTGTTTAGTGTTTTTTTAATGAATGGAGTTTAAGATTGTTTCTTCTATTATTTGACGTTTTATTTTTGCGGTTGTATATTTGTTTTATCTTTTATTCTTTTAAAATTATTTACTTCTTCCGCAAAATGGTTCATTTTTTGGAGGAACCTTTTTACTTATTTTTTGTGTATTAATGTTTTGAGAACCTTTACGTTTGGGAAAGGATAATTTTTGACGGAACCTTCAAAGTGTATACGTCGCATTTTCAAAAAATTTAATGGTCAAATCTTGTTTTAGCGCAGTCAGCAGATAAGATAAAGGGTAGAACCCGTTAGTTTTTTGTAATTTATTTAGTTTTTTTCAGTCGTATATTCTTATCTATTAGGTTTAGCGTATTGGTTTTCAAGCTTAATAATTCATTTATTAACAACATATCGAGTTGGTCTGGTTTTCAACTCGGTCGTAATTTATTTTAAACGTTTTCTCGGCTGATTAAGATGTTTAATGCAGTTCATCAATTGGGTTCGTTTGTGTTTATTTATAAAGAACCCTAACTATTCCCTCTACGGTCATTTATTGATATACGTTTAGTCAAGTGGCTTTCTGTGCTTTGTGAATGGTAAGTTTTTCGCTTCTTGTTAATAAGTTTTTTGTTGGTGTGGATATTTGGATATCTACGATTCCTAATGCAGTCATTGATATCCTGGGTGTGCGAGTCATTATATGATATGGGAAATTGGACGGTTTTGGTCTTTTTCATGCGGTATGTGTCACAACGTCAACAGGTTCCGACAGTCTACGAGTCGTCCACTACCAGATATCTACGGTATCTTGATCGGGCGATAGTTGAAATAAAATGAGCGTTAACTATGCGGCAAGTATTTCGTAAGCGACAAAAATACAAATACCCTCTGTAGATATTTCTTTCATTAAAATTGGCTTCGTATTATTTTTAACTGCTAAACTTGTACCGTAAATAGGGCTAAAGTCAATTGTGCATTGTTTTAGTACGTCTAACTCACTGTTGTAACTACTTAATTTATAATATTCTGAATAAATTAATCTCGGTTGTTTCGTCTCAATTATTTTAATTCAAATTAAAATTTTATACCGGGCGGGATTGAACCGGGATTACGTTATTAGTAAATAACTCTGAATTGGGGAGATATAACTTTGAGGGTCATCTCGAGAAATTATTACCACTAGGGACAATGCTTCCGAGGAGAGGTATATTTTGGCTTGCCAACTTGTTACCTCTCCGAGGGGACAAAGTCCCCTAGGAGGGGTTATACAACGACCGTGTCTGTCTGTGGGTGGGTCTGTGGGTGGGTCTGTGGGTGGGTCTGTGGGTAGGTCTGTGGGTGTGTCTGTCTGTCAGGACTGCGAACGCGTTCGCATTTTCGGTGCAAAGTGTAATCACTGCGTACGCAGTTTCTCAAAGGGTTGGCAAAACCACCGTGTGACGGTGAGCGATAACGGATTAATTTGCGGTTTGGTTTCGATGGTGTTTTTTCGCTCACCGTCGTGACGGTTTGGTGTATTACGTTTTTGTAATGTTTATGCGTAGGGTGTGAGTGTTGAATTTGTTGTGTTTGTGTTCTGATGGTTGTGCATGTTGAGTCTGTTGTGTTTATATGGGCGTTTTCTCTCCAACTTCTTCTTAATGACTTTGGGACGGACCGAGTGCTGAGTGTAATGCTACCTCTCAACGTCCAATGGCAGGGTTTCCACCAGTTGTACACGGTATTCGTCTTAGTATCAATTTGCGATCGCATCGGGCGGGATTTGAACCCGAGACCTCCTGATTGATACCACAGAACCACCGACACTTGTTACGCCTTATTGAAAATTAGACCTTCAGCTTTATCGGAAGCGTATTTAATAGAGTACGAAATTTTGGTTTAATTGAAATAGAATTGAAATTGAAATTATTGCATCGAAGAAATTCTAATTTAGCGTTTCTCTATTGATTAAAAACAAATGCGCCACCCAGGTTTCGAACTCAGACCATTCGGCTTGGCAGTCGAGCGCTCTACCACAGAACCACCGATAGCTGCTTAGATTCACTGAAATTAAGACAGGCATCGTAAGCATAATAGGTAATAAAGTCTTTTTTTATTAATGAATTTATGAAGGCCTAATCTGGTATTTTTTAAAGGTTAAATCTTGTTTTAGCGCAGTCAGCCGAGATTAGAGGGTTAAAGGGTAGACCCTGTGGGTGGTCCACTTTCTTAACTTATGATATTCTGAATAAATTAAAATTGGTCGTTTCGTCTCAATTATTTTAATTATAATTAAAATTTTATACCGGGCGGGATAGAAATGGGTTAATATTTTTAACAAATAACTCTAAATTGCGGAGATATATCTTTAAGGGTTATCTCGAGAAATTAATACCACTAGGGACAATTCTACCGAGGAGAGGTATATTTTGGCTTGCCAACTTGTTTATATAAACAGTAATCTTAGTTTTTTTTAGGTTCGGTAGTGACCAGTAGTTTTAGATTTCTAAAATGAGGTTTAAAAGTTCAACGTCACTATTTCATACACAATTTAAATCTACCGCCAGTTTTCAGGCATACGATAATTTTTTCAAAGAACGATAATTTTTTGGCTGTGGTACGATATTTGGATTTTCAGGAACTGGCAACGCTGCCTCATACTTATTTTTCCTTCCTGTCCAGTACTTAGAGGTCGGTAACGGTTAATCATTATCCATGTTTAAATTGACTTTTTCGGGAAAAAAATGTAAACAAAGAAATTTACCGGTTAATATTTCGGAAAATGATTAAAAAACATGTACTATTCGTAAAATTTGAGCTTTTTATCGAAAAAATCGTCGTTTTTCCGATTAATTTTACAAATTGATCAAAAAATTAATCGGATAATACAGAAATATAAATTACTTGATCAAAACGTTTTACCTCTAAACCCTGATACGTCCGATATTCTTCTTACTGGATTGGGGAGTCTGTTGTAGTGGTCGTTGATAATCGATTTCGAGCATCCAAATCGGTCCTTCACGACACACACTTTCCAAACTAACCGTACAAAATCTTCTAGATGCTTTTTAAAATAGCTATATACATACTTCGAAAAACTATAACAAAATAGCAAACCCTCGCGTTCTATTGTTAAGAAAGAGGGGACGTTCTTGGGTAAAAACCAGCTGGCCAAGAGCGGAAATTAACAACCTTTGGTTACCTTTCCCAACAGGGCCAACACTCCCTTTCCCTTTCCTAACGTTTTGGAAATTTTTATTTTAGGCCTATATTATAATATTTACATTATTATGGTGATGCTACTTATTTATTTTAACTAATCCTAAAATATCGTTACAAAGAGTAAATAAATATTCATTCATTCGCTGCGCGTACAACACTTCTACAGGCGTTTGTAGATCATAAATAGGCGAAAGACTTTACACTACCAGAACTCCACAAGATCCGTATTCAGTTTTAATTTAAATTTTATTATGAGGCGATCTAGGACAATAAGTAGCGTAATAACGTAAGTATGGCACTCAAATATTTTTATTAATAACGGAGTTATTGCGAAATCGAAAGCATTTACTCTGTTCGTTGGAAAAATTACTTCCAATTTCATGTTGCGGTTCAATAATTTATCATTATTTTCCCGAAGTGAACGTTATTTTTACGGAAAAAATTCAATTAAGGTTTTGACGGTGATTTCCCGAGAACCCTAAACTGATATTTCGAGTTTTAATTTTATCATCGAATACCTATTGGAGTATTTCGTAAGTTTTATCATTACTCTAAATTTCTTAGGATTAAGCTTTTTTGCCCAGAGCTTTTAACTCTCCGAGGGGACATAGTCACCTATTAGGGGTTTTACAATCACCGTGTCTGTCGGTGGGTGTGTTTGTCTGTGGGCGTGTCTGTCTGTCTGGGCTGCGAAGGCGTTGGCATTTTCGCAGCAAAGTGTAATCGCTGCGTACGCAGTTTCTTAGAATTAGGGAAAAGGTTTTTCCAAAATGGCCCTCTTTTGGTCATTGGGTGTATTATAATTTTCTTTTGCGACTTGTGATTGTATGTGAAGAATCTTCGACGTTTGGGACGGGTCGAGTGCTGAGGATATTGATATTGGAAATTTGTTTAATGCAATAACATTTGTAATATTTATAATTAAAATAAAAAATGATCTAATGGTTGAAATAGCGCCGGGATAACATGTTTTTGGAGGACGCTTTTGATGGGGTAATATCATTGAGTACCTTGTCCAGTAGTTAATACACCCAAGAACAAATTCTTCCAAGGAGAGGTATATTTTGGCAAGCTTGCCAACTTGTTTATTATGGACTTTTATACTTTGTCACGTAATTTAATAGTTTTTGCATTAGTGTCCATAGATGGTTTTTATAAACTTTTATAATTAAATAGACTAGTTATAGTTCGTGGAGGATTATCCATCCATAGCCACGTAATTAAATAAATTAGCGTTAGGAGAATAGGAAGTGTCATACTTAACTACATTTCTTACTTACTACTACTTCCTAGTCGTTTCCTTGGATTAACCACTTAATTTTACGAGCAAATTAAATACGTTCCCAATACAACCATCTTCCCTTCGTACTTATTATTGACTCTATAAATATATGCATAATGTTAATATATAGCAATTTGCGATCAACGGGTGGGAGGTTGATAGAGCCCGAGGCTTATCGACGATGCCAATTCCGCGACAGTACCGTAACAAACAACATTTCCAACCCAATAAGGATTCCGAACCAGTAAAAGTGGCGTCATAAACCACCCAAACGACCCCTGAAACATCCACCCCCCCCCCCCCCCAGTGGCATCTCTCTTTCCTTAGGTGTACGCCACCGTCAGAACGAGCCGTGGTCGGAATAAAACGCCTCGCGCTCTTTTTATCGATTTCGAGCGGAGGGAAAAGGCGAAATGCGACGCTAGAAGGAAACAAGTTGATTAAACGAAAAATATTGTCCGGCGCCATCTGCATTCAAGAAACCGATTCGGATAGATAATATTTTATTATTAATTTAATTAATATTAATTTACTTTTTATCATAAATAAAATATTCATTAAATTCTTAATTTTTTTAATATTAATTAAATTTTTAACTTTCCTTTAATATTAATTAAATTCTTAATTTTCTTTTAAAATTAAATAAATTCTTCATTTTCTTTTAATATTAATTAAATTCTTCATTTTCTTTTAATATTAATTAAATTCTAAATTTTCTTTTAATATTAAATAAATTCCTAATTTTATTTTAATGTTAATTAAATTCTTCATTTTTTTATAATATTAAATAAATTCTTAATTTTCTTTTAATATAAAATAAATTCTTCATTTTTAATATTAATTAAATACTTCATTTTCTTTTAATATTAATTAAATTCTTCATTTTCTTTTAATATTAATTAAATTCTTAATTTTAATTCATTATTAATTTTCTTTCAATATTAATTTTATGTTCATTTAATTTTGGTTTTTAATTTAATATTAATTAAATTTTAAAATTTAATTTAATATTCTTTTAATTTTCAATTTTAATTAAATATTCATTAAATTTCCAATTTTAATTTAATATTCATTTAATTTTCAATTTTAATTTAATATTCATTTAATTTTCATTTTTAATTTAATTTAACTGTAATTTGGAAATTACGCTTCCAAATTAATTTTTAGCAGCACTAGATGGATGGCTCCATATTCTTAGAACGGACAGCGACGAAGGGAAGCGAAAACCTCTCTAAATACTCTCCCTCTATACCCTCATAGTTTAGAGATATCCAAGGACCGCTCGACCTTACCGTGGTATCAACTAAAACGCATTTAATGGAATTAATTTATTTAGCAAGGTATAACTTCGGCGCCATCTATGAAATGGCGTGCTAAAAACGAGCCCTCGGTTGTTTCCCCCTATTTTTTTTTACGACGATGCCCCCGAAACTAAAAGGTTCATTCCTCCATTTTATCAGCCAGATAAATCCGGACCCCGGACCCCTTTTTATGGGGCCAAACCACAGACGTAAGCGCTATAAGAGTTTACAAATAACAAAAAAAAGTATGGAATAAGAGGATGACAAAAAAAGGAAATTGTCAGCTTCTAAATAGCGTTTTCTACAAAATATGCCTTTAATTTAGTTAAGGTTAGTAACGCGAGGGAGCGCTTTTGTTAAAAGAATTTATTCGTTCAGATGCGGGAAAATGTGACCTTTTTACAACGAAATGAGATAATGGTTACTACTATTTTGATGATAAATTGTTTAACCCAACTTATAAAGCTGTATAAACATACTAGAACTGTAGCGTATGATAAGCCTCTATCCTGTTATTCGATAAAAATGGGTACCTTTGTAACCTCCCCTGATATTTTAGGGAAGCAAAATTATGCGGGATAAATTAAGTATTATGAAATGAAATGAAATGAAAAAGGTGGTTTAATGTGTAGCAAAACAATACAATGATGTATCAGCAAGTTGTTACACAGGTTTGTTTTTAGATGCTCATGGCATGGTACATTTTTGGTTTTATAATTTTTATACATTGTTAAAAAGTTTTACTTACAGCGAATTTACCACAAATTACATAGTTATAAATATTTTTCTATACAAGAAATGAGACGGAAATGACATGGACTAGGAGTGTAGATGATTAAATTTTCATAGTTTGACAGGAATTTATAATTTTCTGTTTTAAGGAGAAAGATAATTTAAGTCACACGGGTTATACAATTTGTTTTCAAATATTAATTTTGCAATTGTGAATATCAATTGTTTTACTGAATTTATTAGCTGTAATTTGGACCCTATTTATTGGATTTAATCTACCGCGACCAGTTTTAAATGTATCCATACATCTAATATTATAATTTGGGACAGAGAAGTTTATTTGGGGAATTTAAGGCCTTTTCACACGAGCCAACTTTTGGATCCAACTAGAGGAGTCAACTTTGAGTTGAGTCAACTAGTTGGTTCGTGTGAATAAAAGTTCGATGAGTTGATCCACCAAAAATGTACGCGAGAAAAAAATGGATCACTGATCCATTTTTGCTGACTCAGCATTTTGATTTAAAAAGTTGGCTCGTGTGAAAAGGTCTTAAGTTAGAGCTTATAAGGAGGTTATTTAACAATTTGTACAAAAAAATTAATTCGGTTTGCTCGCGAATCGTTGAAAGAGAATATAAGCCAATGTCTTTAAGTATGTTTTCATTGTTATATTTACAATGTTGTTTTAAGAAATAAAAATACAGGTGGTCTACCAATTTACGCTGAATTTTTTCGATGTTTAATAATAGATAATTTGAGCATCCTCCCCAGGCAAGAGACCCGCACATTGCTTAATTTGCTGTTAAATTAAACGTTTACCCCGATAAATATCTCTACACGGAGTAATTTTAACATTTTTCAACGTCAGGCGGCAAATTTTGAAGCCACGTTTCATTTCAACATCATAGATGATTACTTAACTAATTAGAATTGAATTAAATACTTCCGCTACCACGAAAAGCAATAACTGAAGTAACAGCAGCGCCATAATTAGTTAAATTCAACTTAGCGGTGTTTATCCTTAAATATTTTCAGTCACTCGTGATGCGATAAAACTCGGTTTCCTAAAGGGTGATAAGTTTCCAACACGTCGCGTATCCCAAATTTTCACACGAATAGAAAGAGACTGCTGTGTTTTGGCCAAATTGCGACCGGTAACATCGTCGAAGGGTTAATAATCGGATTATTCATTTTTCCCTTTGGTTAGTTTCGTTAACTGCTCTGTTTCACCTGTTCCGCCGCGTCCTCGTATAATTGGATCGGGAGTTCCCGACTCGCCGCCGGAAATTGACTTCGGCTCTTTCCGGAACCCGACCGGAGAGAGAAGTATTTCTTTCCGACACGCGGAATAATGCCCCCCCTCCCCCCTCCCCCCTCCCGAGTCTCTAGCGCGAGCGGGGGATGTAGGGGTCGCGAAGGAAGAGGCTCAAGATGGAGGATTCGGAGCGAGCGGAAAGGCGAGTTGCCATGGTTACCCCGATCTACGCGTTGCTCTCCGGTTGGGGTCCTCGGAGAGATCAAAGGAGAAAGCCGCGGGTCTTAGAGCGTAGCTGGCAGCGCGATCAACATGTACGGCCCGGTACAACCGCAAATAATACATTTAAATTGAATCGGCTTTTCTCGCGAACTCTCGATGCATCCGCTTTGCTGCAAATTCGGGTCATCGCGGCTTTAACATGTTTTAGTAAACATCAATCCATTCAGGCGAGATACGAGCGCACTTTAGTGCTGGATTTGTAAGAGCTCATTTTCCTCGTACTCGCAAATAACTAGCATGTTTGTACGATAGAGTTTGTTATTAAATTTCTATAATTTAAAAATATGTATAGCGTAAATTCCTAATTATAACAAACGTTATTATTGGTTCAGTCGAATATAACTTCGCATTATGACAGAAATTCGCTAAGATTAAAAATATCTAATCTTATAAAAATATAATTCTTAATGTCAACTTCGTATAAGATCTACATTTAATATAAATTAATTTTTGAGGCTAAAATGTATTTTTATAAGATTATAAACGTACATGACTTCCAACTGTCTCAATTTGGATTCAATGGGGATCAAGACACATCCAGTTTGAATTAAATTATCTTTGGATCAAAAAATTTGGATCACATCAAATAAAATAAATTTAAACACATTGTAAATGGATCAAAGTATTTTTATGGAATCAGAATAAAATAGAATTTCATTGGATCAAATATAAAACATTTTTTTTATTTAATTCAAATAAATTCCTAATGGAATCTACACATTTTTTTTATATAATTTTAGAATAAAAACACTTCTCCAGAACGATATATATTATGTACTTCTGATAACATTTAGACCACAAATTTTTGCCTGGATTTTATTATTTAAAGAAAACTGAACTAAGAATATTCGGTGTAATTACTACCAAACAAGAGACAAAACATGTCTAAAAGGACAAGTGAACCGAGAAATATTACGCATCGCCAAAAGGCGTTATGTGGCACGAAATATTTAGGTCTCCTACAAAAACCAAAAAAAAAAAACATATTTCGTATGATAATAGGGATCCATTCCCAGGCGATGCCAAAAAACGTCGAGTCCTTATTCAAAACGGAAGAAAAAATATTGGTGAAATAAACGTATTCCTGCAAAGGAGGAAAGTAAAAGATAAAAGAGGAGCGTTGGAGCGCGCTCCGTCGGCCACATTCGTCAAATTCGATTCTTTTCCGTATATTAAGGATGCGACGTATCCATGGCAACGCGGATAAATTCTAAAGAAATTTTCTTTTCACTTTGGCCGCGCTGTCAAACGTGGAAATGGAAAGCCAGTTCGGTTGCTACGCGATATAGTTCTCAGGTTAGTTTATCCTCGACGCCATAAGTTATTTGGATATAGGCAGCACGGCCAATTAAACCGGGAGTCAAAGGCCTAAGACGGGGATGATTAATATAACCGCACCGCCTTCCCATAACTCACCAAACTATTCCATTTATGTACCACATGTAAATATAGAGGCAAAAACGAATATTTTAATTAAGATTCATAACAGCGATGATACAAAATACCGATCATTTCTTTCATATTCTATTTAACGAGGCCGAGCGGAAATAATTGAGCTTTCTTTCGGATGCTGTACAATTTGGATAACGTCTGGATCTAAATTGAAAGGTACATGATATTTTTTAATTTATTACATCTATTATTTTTAGTTTATTATATCTATAATTATTAATTTACTATATCTATAATTATTAATTTATTATATCTATTAATATTAATTTATTATATCTATTAATATTAATTTATTATATCTATAATTATTAATTTATTATATCTATTAATATTAATTTATTATATCTATAATTATTAATTTATTATATCTATTAATATTAATTTATTATATCTATTGTTATTATTAATTTATTATATCTATTGTTATTATTAATTTATTATATCTATTATTATTATTAATTTATTATATCTATTATTATTAATTTATTATATCTATAATTATTAATTTACTATATCTATAATTATTAATTTACTATATCTAGAATTATTAATTTATTATTTATATTTATATTAATTTACTATATCTATAATTATTAATTTATTATATCTATTAATATTAATTTATTATATCTATAATTATTAATTTATTATATCTATTAATATTAATTTATTATATCTATAATTATTAATTTATTATATCTATTAATATTAATTTATTATATCTATTGTTATTATAGCGGTTGATACCGTCAGTCGTGACCAACCTTTTGACTACGGTGCTTCTAATTCTTTCTCAGATAACTTTAACACTTTCACAATCACTAAACTTGACATTAAAGCTGCTATTATTAAACTTAAACTTACATTTTCTACTGGAGTTGATAACATTCCTCCATTTATAGTTAAGGGCTGTGGCGATATTTTTGCGCCTCTACTCGGTCACATTTTTAATCTGTCCATTCGTTGTAATAAGTTTCCCAATTTATGGAAATCGGTGATTGTTAGTCCAATTTTCAAAAGCGGTTTCGCTGGTGACGCCAAAAATTATCGTCCTATTTCTTTGTTATGTGTTTTTGCTAAACTTTTTGATAGTATTATGCACGCGAAATTATCTAGTTGGTTCAGCGCCTTTCCAAACCCATGTCAACATGGTTTTACTAAAGGAAAGAGTAGAAACCAACCACGTCACCTTTCTTAACACCTTAGCACCCAATATTGAAAATAGGCATCAGGTTGATGTGATATTTTTAGATTTAGCCAAAGCCTTTGACAGGATGTCACATCACTACCTTCTAAAAAAGCTCGACAGCTATGGTCTTCATGGAAATTTATTAGAATGGGTTCGTGATTATTTGAGCCAGCGCAAAAACGTCATCAAATGTAATGGAGTCGTCACTGACGTAACATATCCGGTCACTTGTGGAGTCCCGCAGGGGTCCTCACTCGGGCCGCTCCTATTCAATATGTACATCTACGACCTTCAATTTAGATTAAATCATTCGGAACTCTATCAGTTTGCTGATGATAATAAAGTTTGTCGTGTTATAAGGGATGTAGGTGATTGTGACTCTCTGCAAAGTGACTTAAATATAATTAATTCCTGGTGTAAACAAAATAATTTACCAATTAATCCCACAAAATCAGTAGTCGTCTCTTTTTCTAGAAAAACCAATATCATTCGGTATAATTATAGAATTAATAATGATGAAATCACTCGAAAAAGTAGCACTAGAGATTTAGGGGTCATTTTTGACAAAAACCTAAATTTCCGGGAACAAATACAGAACATTATTAGCTCCTGTAAACGTTTATTAGGAGTAATCCTTAAACTTAGCAAAAACATTAAATCTAGTAAACATTTTATTTTATTATATATAAGCTTAATTCGTTCCAAAGCTATGTACGGGTCATTAACCTGGGGAGGTTGCAGTAATTATCTGTTACTAAACATAGAAAAAATTCAACGTAAATTTGTAGATCAACTATATTATTTCTTTCTTCGAAAACACTGCAGATATAATTACAAAAATATACTTAAAGACATTGGATTAAATACCCTATCCACCATTCGTGAGCAAACTGAGCTAATATTTATGTTTAAACTAACAAATAACATTACACTATGCTCAAATCTATTACCCTATATCAATCTATGTGTGCCTAATTATAAAACAAGAAATTTTAATTTGTATAAAACCGAAAAAAGCCCATTAAATCCAATTAATAGAGTACTAAACACTGTAAATAAATATAGTGGCAAAATTGATATTTATAATTGCAGAATTGCCCATTTAAAACAAGTAGAATATTAAACCTCTCATTTATATACTCAAAATACACTCAAAATTGTTTAAATTGTTTTGAAATTTTCCTTTTTTTTCTTCCACAAGAAACATGTATAATTTTTTAACTGTGTGTTAACTTGCTGATACAACCCTGTATTGTTTTAATGCACATTAAACTACTTTTTCATTTCATTTCATTTCATTATTAATTTATTATATCTATTGTTATTATTAATTTATTATATCTATTATTATTATTAATTTATTATATCTATAATTATTAATTTATTATATCTATAATTATTAATTTACTATATCTAGAATTATTAATTTATTATTTATATTAATATTAATTTACTATATCTATAATTATTAATTTATTATGTCTATTAATATTAATTTATTATATCTATAATTATTAATTTATTATATCTATTAATATTAATTTATTATATCTATTGTTATTATTAATTTATTATATCTATTGTTATTAATAATTTATTATATCTATAATTATTAATTTACTATATCTAGAATTATTAATTTATTATTTATATTAATATTAATTTACTATATCTATAATTATTAATTTATTATATCTATTAATATTAATTTATTATATCTATAATTATTAATTTATTATATCTATTAATATTAATTTATTATATCTATTGTTATTATTAATTTATTATATTTATTATTATTATTAATTTATAATATATATTAATATTAATTTACTATATCTATAATTATTAATTTATTATATCTATTAATCATTATTTATTATATCTATTAATATTAATTTATTATATCTAATAGCGTCAAAAAATTACGTTTCATAAAGCTAAAATACATTTACCTATCTTGCGTATGCAAGTTACTTGCAATAAATTCGATAACCAAATTGATATATTCTCATGTCAATTCCCTACTATCATGAAATTAACGTAATTAATGGAAAATTATCACCTGCTTACATTTCTTTGTAAATAAATCTAGCATATATGTAATTCATTGTAAATATATCTTCCACCAACATGTCGATACTACTATAACTCATATGTCCGTGACTATGTAAATGTTATAATTTTGCTATTACAGAATACCAGTGCCTTGCTCTATTGTAAAGACTTGACTTTTGTAATATTTGTATTGTAAATATACCTCTCATCTACCTACATTTAAGACAAATAACTTCGATACGATTCCGTCTTGATCTGTTGTAATTTGTATAACGCTCATGTTTGTCATCTAGGTTGTTAGGTTATCTGTCTATTTGTTCTTTTTTATATTTGAAACATTGGGTTCCATTAGGCTTTCTAAATCTGCACCCTTATATAACATAGCTACTTTTTATACCTTTGCTTCGCAAATTATTGTTCGTTTCAAATCCTCCTTGCAGTGTGTTGCCTTGTTGGTACTTTTTGTACTGTTGTAATGCACTTTAAATAAAACATTTCATTTCATTTCATTTCATTATTATTAATTTATTACATCTATTATTATTATTATTAAATTATTATATCTAATATTATTATTATTAATTTATTAAATCTATTATTATTAATTTATTAAATCTATTATTATTAATATTAATTTATTATATCTATTAGTAATAATATTAATTTTTTATTTCTATTATTATTAAAATTATCTTTTTTATAAAATGTTTATTTTGACGAAAAACAAATGGTTCGATAATATTAATTTATTTTATTTAATTTTTAATTTTGATCCCAATCTATCATATTTTATCCAAATCTGGTTCAAACAATTATTATTAAAAATATTAAAATAAATTGTGTTTCAATTCGTTTTATATTTTTTATATAAAATTATACATCGCTTATGAAATGGTTTTGAAACTTGGTTAAAGCAATTCCATGAAAATCGAACCCTCTGAAAAGAAGAGCAATTAATTTATGTACTAACAAATTAAAAACTTGCCTTATACTTTCACTCATACTAAACGTGGTAGTATCTAGACAAGGTTAAAGATTGATTTCCGGGTTGAATTTAAAATTTAAAATAATCTTCATTTCTATTAAAAAGAAAAAACCATCTTTACAAGTCCGTAATTAAAGATTCCATTCCAAAGGCAGAGTAACGGGGAATTCTATGAACATTTCCGATTAATTGAAATTAGGGAACAAAAAATATGCGACCGAGGTACTTTTAATTAAAGCCGAAAGTTTATTCCGTAGCGGCGAAGGCCCATCATATTAAGGGGGAAAAGAGAAATTTGGGAGGAGGGTAGCCCGCCTAGAAAAAGGGGTGGGGAGAAATTCATGCATCTTAAATGATCTCTCCTTTTCTTTCTCCTTTTTTTTGAGTCCGGGTAATTTTATCCGTTCGCCGCTTTTGGTCTAAATTCAAATCCAATTTGCATCGAAATCATTTTCCTCGAGAGCTTTCAATTTAAAAGGAGCGCCTTGAAATTTTCTTCCACTCTAAATAGACCGGCGTACGATAATAACGTTTGGGAAATAGATTGAGCCGGGGAACCCAAACCCGTTTACAGATTCATCGGGGAGAGAAACTCCCCAAAAAAGGCCGCTGCACACACCTTTTTGCTCCCTTATTATATGTATATATATATATATACATACATATAATAAGGGAGCATATATATATACATATACACTAAGCGGTGTACGTTCCGGCCATTTACTTAAATCCTCATATTCGAGGAGCCTTAAAATACAGGTACGTTTTCTACTGGTTGTGATTTTATTTTGATAGTTTTTTCTGCCTCGGTTTTTCGTTTTCGTAACGCGGTATAGAGGGAGCCATTTACGTTAACGGATTCATGTTTTCTTAATGGATTTAATAAATCGTTTTGCAATTTCGCCGCCGAGTTTATGTAATTCCACACTCGTCTCATCGAAATTCCATTTCTAGCGACCGTTCATCGCCAATTGATATTCGATTAGTCAGCGTTCAATTGTTTATTAGTGAGTAAACTGGCCTCTCTACTGCTAATAAATATTCAAAGTTGCATTTTATCATAAGTATATAATATACTTTTATCATAAGTATATAATATACCACTTATCATAAGTATATAATATACCACTTATCATAAGTATATATATTTCTTATATACGTACAAAATATATTTCTTATATTCGTACATAATAAATTTTTGTATACGTATATAATGCATTTATTATCATAATAATATATTTCTAATTCCAAGAATATATTAAATTTCTTATTCCGAGTATGTAATATATTTCGTATTCCAAGTATGTAATATATTTCGTATCAAAATCATGTAATATATTTCGTATCATAATCATGTAATATATTTCGTATCATAATCATGTAATATATTTCGTATCATAATCATGTAATATATTTCGTATCATAATCATGTAATATATTTCGTATCATAATCATGCAATATATTTCGTATCATAATCATGTAATATATTTCGTATCATAATCATGTATTATATTTCGTATCATAATCATGTAATATATTTCGTATCATAATCATGTAATATATTTCGTATCATAATCATGTAATATATTTTGTATCATAATCATGTAATATATTTCGTATCATAAGCATGTAATATATTTCGTATCATAATCATGTAATATATTTCGTATCATAACCATGTAATATATTTCGTATCATAATCATGTAATATATTTCGTATCATAATCATGTAATATATTTCGTATCATAATCATGTAATATATTTCGTATCATAATCATGTAATATATTTCGTATCATAATCATGTAATATATTTCGTATCATAATCATGTAATATATTTCGTATCATAATCATGTAATATATTTCGTATCATAATCATGTAATATATTTCGTATCATAATCATGTAATATATTTCGTATCATAATCATGCAATATATTTCGTATCATAATCATGTAATATATTTCGTATCAAAATCATGTAATATATTTCGTATCATAATCATGTAATATATTTCGTATCATAATCATGTAATATATTTCGTATCATAATCATGTAATATATTTCGTATCATAATCATGTAATATATTTCGTATCATAATCATGTAATATATTTCGTATCATAATCATGTAATATATTTCGTATCATAATCATGCAATATATTTCGTATCATAATCATGTAATATATTTCGTATCAAAATCATGTAATATATTTCGTATCATAATCATGTAATATATTTCGTATCATAATCATGTAATATATTTCGTATCATAATCATGTAATATATTTCGTATCATAATCATGTAATATATTTCGTATCATAATCATGCAATATATTTCGTATCATAATCATGTAATATATTTCGTATCATAATCATGTATTATATTTCGTATCATAATCATGTAATATATTTCGTATCATAATCATGTAATATATTTCGTATCATAATCATGTAATATATTTTGTATCATAATCATGTAATATATTTCGTATCATAAGCATGTAATATATTTCGTATCATAATCATGTAATATATTTCGTATCATAATCATGTAATATATTTCGTATCATAATCATGTAATATATTTCGTATCATAATCATGTAATATATTTCGTATCATAATCATGTAATATATTTCGTATCATAATCATGTAATATATTTCGTATCATAATCATGTAATATATTTCGTATCATAATCATGTAATATATTTCGTATCATAATCATGTAATATATTTCGTATCATAATCATGTAATATATTTCGTATCATAATCATGTAATATATTTCGTATCATAATCATGTAATATATTTTGTATCATAATCATGTAATATATTTCGTATTATATTTATATAATATTTTTTTATCATAACAATATATTTTACTTCTTATCAAAATAATATATTATATATCTTGTCATATGAATATATTTTATTTCTTATCGTAAGAATATATTTTATTTCTTATCATAAGAATATATTTTATTTCTTATCATAAGAATATATTTTATTTCTTATCATAAGAATATATTTTATTTCTTATCATAAGAATATATTTTATTTATTATCATAAGAATATATTTTATTTCTTATCATAAGAATAACCACTCCTCCACCCCACTTACCTAAAGCCTGCCAAAATACATGTGTCATTTATTCGGCCTCTATATTTAAATAACATTCCTAATTTTATTATCTTTCCCATTTATTTAATTAAACATTTCTTTATTTCAATTATAATTGTCTGGGTAAACAATGCAAGAGAGGTTTACTAATAAAGAAATGTGAAAATCACTTTCTTTTGTTATCTAGCTAGTAATTAAAATTTAGACGATTCGGCTGAGTTATGTTTTACTATTTTTCGTTGATATTCAACGCCATCTTGAAAAATGGCTGAAAAATAATATTCTTTGATTGTGTCGACATTCGCTGTCTTGGAATTTTTGTCTTGTGAACGAGGATTCTAAAAGTTGACCATCCACGTTGCGGCCATTTTCCATTCTTTAGCTAGGGCCAAACACCGGCGTAAAAAATTGTATTTGACTCTACAGGGATTTTTAGCGTTTACGTAGACATCGGGCGTTTTTATCTTAAGGAAAACCAACCTTTAACCATTTTTCCCGACTACGAAACAGAAGGAAACCTGTGTATGAAATCCACACCCGTTGCTTTATGATTATTGTAAAACAAATGATAGGTACGCTTCAGGTCGCAACGGATCACGTTCATTGGTAACAAGTTCAATTTTCTCCATTTGCGCGTCTCGCGATAATATCGACAAGGGACCAATCTGGATAGCGTAAAACGTACGTAAACACAGTGCGGTTTTCCCAGAACGCGTTTGTTAAACCTGGATCCGAAAAAGCCTACGCCGCCAAGGCCCCTTTTAAATAAACGAAAATCCATAAAAGACGAGCCGTCATCAATAATATACACACACCGAAAGAGAAAACGGCACTACAACATTTTCCGAGAAAAAAGGCATCGGCGAAACCATCGAGAAAAGGAAGAATGGAAAGAAAAAATGTTTACGTCCCACATAAATAACACCACGGGGGGGGGGGGGTGCGAGGGCCAAAATAAGGGAAAATAGCCCCCCGGAGCGCGCGGGAAACGGGGGGCAGTAGGCATCACCGGCAAGAAAAGAGCAATTTGGCGAGGTGGTCGGAGCCGTTATTTCTCAGGTAGCCGCGACCATCACTCTGTTTTGAGGGGCACAGAGCGGCCCAGGTGGAAGGCCCCGACTGGTCGTCGGAGGGGGAGGGATAAAAAACGCCGGGATCATCCCCCGGGAGACGAAAGCCCCATATTTCATTTGCAGGCGCGGCACTCCGGTGGTGCGAGCGAAGCTGCTTCTTTCATCGCCATCACCGGGAATGAAGGATGAAGCTCCGATGGGAAGCGCCGCTATAAACCTACACCGTCCGAGCCGCTGCTGGTCAATTGACCTCGTTAAAGGCCAATTCTCCTCGGAATATCCACGGAGTGATGGGCCCTGGACGTCGTTTGTAACTTTGTACCGATTCCAATTGGACCCCCGCGTTTCTAAAAACCCTCAACCAAACATTCTCCAACGAAAAAACTCAATTACGGTCGGTTTACAATGCCGGCTTCGGTGGGAAATGTATCTAAATATGTTAAGGTCAAGGAATGTCCGATGTAATAGCTTTAAAATGGTTTAATTGCTAAAAGAACGTTCTATTCGATAACAATTCATGAAAACTTCTGTAAATTGTCTTCAACGTGAACGGAGACCTGCTGCTAGGCTATGATTTCATTAATAACTTTCTGTTAAATTAGGTAAATTATAGAAGAAAACTTTGGTTTTGCGCTTGTTGAAGCCTACTTCCAGGGGCTAGTAGGCCACACTTTGAAGCTCTCTGGCGTTCTTTTAACACATCGTAGAAAAATGGGACAAAAACAGGCATGCTTCTCAACTCCTTAAAATTATTGCATAACCTTTTGAAATACCCTGTATAATATAATAATAATACCTATGATAGTAGTACCGTTGCACCATGCGTTTCATTGAAGGATTATCTAGTGCATAATTCCTGAAATATAGTACACTTCACGTGTTTATATTTTCCTATTGCGCAACACAGTGCAAATTCTGCTATTTCGGTAACTAGTGGAAAATGTAGGTTAATTTTGATACATCTCAAATTAAAAAAAAATACCATACGTAACATAATCACTCATAAGTATGCCTCTGTATACAAGGTTGGAAAAAATCCAGATTTTTTATAAAATGTCAATACCAGTGGGTTAATTTGGTTATAGTCGGATATTATTAATTTTATCTGGATTTTTAACCAAATTGTCGTGGATTTTTGGTTTAAGTCTGGTATCAAAAGGGACGGTAGTCCCTATGCAAGGTCCGGGTATAGAGTAGAGCACCTACCCGAGCACTTGCTATATTATCTCGAGTCAGAATTTGAAGCCGATTTTACCCCCTCGTATCTCACAAACTATAGGTCGTTTCAAAACAAGTGATGCATCGTTTGAAAGGTTACAGGCACGCGACAAACACTTACGAATTCTATCGAACAGGGTTGAGGCGACGTTTCGTAGTAATGGGGCAATGTAAGGCTCAATTTTTCTTCTTCTTCTTCCATCTTCTCCTCGCAGACCGCTCTACAGCAAAAACTACAGAACCGATTTAAATGCAATTTAGTATACAGTATCAAATTAAGCTCCCATTGTGTCCTTCCAAAGGAAAAGTTCATATATGGTATAGTTCTTGAGCTATGGCGACAAATGTACAGTTCAGCGAGTCGGTAACGAAACCATGAAGTAATAAACACATAAGAAATAAGATGTAGATGGCAGCATTACCTAATCACGGGACCATTTCAACCTCCTGGCTTTAAAGTTTTCTTTCGTTCTCGCAAAACGTGGCCCGGCTTGTTTATTTTATTTATATAGATTTACTATTTTACCTTAAAAGCATAGTAAACGAGTTTCAATAATCAGAGTTAACATAACTTGGCAGTGAAATAAACTTGTTTAATTCTTGTATCGCCCAAAGTACCACCTTGGCCAACCGAGACAAAATAACAACACTCGATAAAATTACTGAAACTGTCCGTACTAGTGGTACTCGAACATTTCTTTACATTATCGATAGGTGCCGGTGCGACTATTGAAACTGGCAAATTACTGAAAGCAGACAGGTTGTTCACTGCAGTGACGTAATTACTGCAGTCAACAACTTGTCTGCTTTATTTAATTGTGGTTTTAAGGTAAAAGAGTAAATTTAAACAAAGTAGATAATATATTTCGATCTAAACAATATATTTGATACAATGCGATTCTAATATTAGCCATTCTCTTTCAAATTTATTATGGTTGTACAAAGGATTTTAACTCAGTAAAACACTTAGGATGCGCAAGGTCTAGCATATTACTTCAGAGCACATCACTTGTCGATAAATAAGTCCAGTTTATGACGTTTATGGGAATATAATTACAGATCTTGCCCGTTATTTGATTTCACTACTTTTATGGCCTAGAGTAACATACGACGTGACGTTTTTGTTTACAGGACCTTGCCATTTTTAACCGAATGGTTTTTGGGTGGATTATTGATCTTATCCGGATTTTTTAATATGCTTCAACCAAATTGTCATGGATTTTTCTCTGAAGTGTGTCATAGACCAGCAATTCTTTCAATTATATCGAATATTAAACAGGTAAAGCCATCGTTCAATACGTGTAGGGGGAAATTGTAGGCGAGACGTTTGTACACCATACCGCGAGGTCTACACTCAGCTACAAGTTATCATTACTTGTGTTTAAGGGCCGCTTTAGCCTGTCTATTAGCACTGAAACGGAAAGGATTGGCACTAACAAGGAAAGTACCCGAGGTGTTTATTGCCGATTTGGTTCAAAGTCGGACGTAATATGAGATATGAAATTTCCCAAAAGGAGACGTTGCACTACCCATTCGATTTGCCATGGCAACCGAAAATGTTTTTGACGACTTAAAACAAAAATAAGATTTTTTCCTTATTTTACCCAAACATTGTTACAATGTTACTCCAAAAATGTTCCAATTTACCCAAACTTTTTGAAATTTACCTAAATGTGGTCCAAATTACCCATTTCGTGATTTTATTTTATTTTTAATTTTCGTTTAACTGAGAAAATCCCATGCTTTTTTAAATGGAGATTTTTTAGGTTTAAGTGTTCCAAATAATTTTCGTTTGCCATGGCTAATCAAATGGCTAGTGCAACGTCTTCCTTTGTGTCTTATCTCATATAGGTCTAATTTGTTATCTCATATATGTCTACATTACGCCGAACTTTGAGCAAAATCGGCAATAAACACCTCGGGTACTCTCCTTGTAAGGGAAAAGTTTTGGAATTTATTTATCCGCACTTGACAACAATACAGGTGCCATTTGCCATATCTAAATACAGCCCTGTTGCAAGCTTAGCTGGCCAAGAAATACGTTATCAACTTATGAGGTTAGTTAGGATCATAGCGCGTAACCGACTTGATTATGAAAAAGTGGAGAAAATTGTTAAATTTGACATTAATCTCAATAAAGATTCCAAAACGGGTGCAACAGAATAAAATTTTTAACAAGTTTTCAATCTAAATATTATTAAATACTATTGAAATATCTAAACAAACTAAATTGCTGTTTATATATAAGCGACCAAAACAGTCTCAGTGATATCAAATCACGGACTACTCTTTTCAAATCCGGATGTAGGATTTATCTATGAAAGTCAGAAATAAAAATTCAAAGGGAGAGCAACTTCGCCTTTTTGTTGATTATCAGTCCTGCGAAGGATTTCTGGCTTTACTATGGATTTATAATATAGGACAATTTATTTTGCTTATAACATCTTATATATTCGAAAATCGAGTAAAGGTAGAAATTCCTTAAAGGCCTAGGTTTTTTCTGCCTGTCCCCCTTTAAATTAACTTAGTGGAGCACAAATACCCTGGTGGTAGGCCAACTGCTGAACACGTTGGCCTAATTTAAAGGGGGCCAGGCAGAAGAGAAACCTAGGCCCTAAAGAGACTGATGAGCCCCAAAAGGGTGAAAACGGTCTACTGTTTTGAAATATTTTAGATGGATTCTTTTAAGTGGTATAAAATTTCTATAGAAACAATTTCAATGAGACCTTGTTTCACACGGAGCATACAATAAGCGGATCCAAAAATTCTACTAATCCTTTCGCTGTTGATAAGGTTACCATGGAAACGAAATCAAGTGAGCTAAACCACAGATTGTTAAAATCCGCTTCACTACTTCCGTTTCTCATCAGAAAAGCTGATGACGCATTTTTCGTCACGAAGTTGGAAGTAACGTAATTTACGTCATATCCCGTGAACAAGGTTTCAGTAAAGGAACTTATTTTATGACGTACTTATGAGTATTATTGTTACATATGATATTACTTGTGGAGACAAAATAAATATTTGTACTTATCAATTTTATATTCCGTTTTTAATAATTCTTCGTTATTTTGGCAAAATAAGCGTTAGTAGGTGGGTTGGCGAAATGGTCAGCACTCTCACCTCGCAGCAAGAGGAACCGTGTGTGATGACAGCTTGTGGCCCTGGGTGAAAACTCGGAACAACTCATTTTGATTAGATCATCTCCCTTAAAAACTAGTAGAGGATAACGGTAATAGCACAAGGAACATAATGCCAATAAGTAAACCACTTCCTATTGTTTTATTGCTAATTTCCTGACCGAACCTTTTTTCGACACTGACATTCTCGCCAATCTCAGATTTGGACTTGCACTCGAACTGAGTAGGGTGTTATCGTCCTTCGCAGTAGTGTATTTCGCCTGAGCTATATTAAGGCACTATGGGACTCTGTGCTGAGAACTACACCTAGATAGGGCAATAGCGCTGAAAATCATTTCAGTTATATTTTTTGCGAGTCCCACTGAAGAAACGCCGTAAATATTTTTTGGTGATTATTTCGTCTATTCATTAAATTATATTTAAAAATAATTAAAGAAGATGCAAGTAGACTGTGAATTTGAAACTTAATTTGAAAATTTGGTTATAGTAACAAGGAGACATCCCGAAGTGTAACCCACCGATTTTGTTCAAACTCGGGGGATTGGTAGACATTTTTCGTTGCCATGGCAAAACGGTTGCCCATTGAATAAATTCCCATTAGGATTTTTCATGATACATGAAGGGCTACCAATCCCCCGAGTTTGAACAAAATCGGTGGGTTACACTTCGGGATGTCTCTTTGTAAGTGTAGGGATCTATTGGCTCGCGTGTTATGAAGGACTTGCCACCACCCTCCTACGAAGTTAAAGCCGCTAGATGACTTGGGCCTAGCTGATTATTTTTACCTTGTCGCGTGGTTTAGCATTATTTTCATTGCAGTTCAATAATAATTAGCAGGTTATTATTCCATAATCAAAGCATTTTAAGTTTCGCTAGACCTTAAGCTTTAATCTCAAACAAGCATGAATCTATTTATTTCTATCATTAATATCGAGCTGCATTTGGTAGTATGGCCTCAGTTACTATGACGTTGGTCACGCGCCACCGACCAAAAATTGTAGTTTTTTAAACTTGGTCATTTTTATTGCCAAGACTTAACGCGAAAAATTAATTCGTAAATGTTTAATGCGCATCTTTTCTATTGAACGAAAATTTGTAAAAATAATAACTGTAAATGCCTTTGTTTATGCTAATCAAATGATTTTCTAGTAGTAGATGTATTTTTATAAGAACTACAAGTGCATTTATTCACTGTTAAAACTAGTAATCCCACTATAATGCCGGTGTACTGATTTGCTATAGGTAATAATTTAAATCGATATTTATGATACCAGCGCACAGAGATGATTGCTTACGAGGTATACTCAGTTGCCGGTTGAGAAAAGCAAAATATCTACATTTGTCGGAAAGATACTAGCATTAATTTCCGGTAATTCGGTGGAATTTTCGAATTTGGTCTGTTTAGTGATTACGGTTGCATTTCTAAGTATAGTGTCTATTGCGTTATATTTCAAAGTTATTGATAATTAATTAGCATAACAACATTAAAAACAGTTGTAATAATTTATTTTTAGCACTACAAGTGAGGTATACCAAAAGTATATAACAGGTAATGCCGAGATTACCACGTTGAGGTACATAATCGTGCGATTTGATGATTGTTTAGGAGCATTGTACTAAATATACGCTATAATGAAGCTTAAGAATAATAATCTACATTAGAAATTTATTGATCACTTTGAAATTTACGCAATAGACATTTTGAAAATATATATTCAACAAAAAATAAACCATACTCGAAATTCTCGCCGCTGATATACCGGAAATTCGTACTAGTATCTTTCCGTCAAACATACTAGATAGTTTTCCTTTCTTAACCTTCAACTGAGTTTTAGTAAAGTTTGAAAGTCATCACTTGGTGGCGCTTTTGCGATGTATTTGCACGTCACTGTTTTGAAAGCATGTCATAAAATATTTACTGAAATGTCGAACTACTGGATTCGATGTTACTTCAGTACTGAAGTCTTTAATTAAAACGATTAAAAAATCATAAATAAGGTGTTGCTTAAAGGGAATATAACCTCAGGTATTTGGTGTGGAACACCAACGTTTGTAGCTCAGGCCGCTCTTGTCTTTGGCTTTAGAAATATTTGGCGCCACTGTACAGGGAAATTTGAAAAAATGAAGGGGTCTTCCGTAAAGATTGCTTTGCAGGTTATATTCCCTTTAATATATTTCATGGCCAAAATATCAATCTTTTAAACATTTTTTGAAAGATGAAATTTTTAATTTTTAAAAAGCATAAGTAAATATTTAAAGGCATCAAAAATTCGTTGCAGGTGTATTTTTCTAATGCCAATTTTCCAACTAGCCCTAAATAAAAATGACGAAAATTTAAAGACTTTTACAAATTCCGAGAAGAATCGGTTAAGTTATATTATTACATGTATTAACGATAATATTAGCTTAAATCCGGGATAAATCGGCCCTTCCCAAACTACGATGGAAAGTTGTGTACCTAAGGATGTTGCAGGGGGAGGGGGGTAGAGGTGGATAAATCCCAACTTATTCACGTCACTTCCGGCGGCGGAGTTGCGGGAAAGGCGACATGGCACGACTGACAAGTTTGTTGACAGGACCCAAAAGCGAGCTTAGGCGAGCTCGATTGAAAGGAAAATTCAATTTCCGAAATATCTTCTCTCGCTTCAGCCGCGCAGTCGCTCAATAAAAGAGAGACTCGAACCTACACGACCCTTCGTTCTCCGTAAGACACACTCTGAGAGCTAACGGGTCTGTCTCCGTCGCACAAACAATATATAGATTATATATATAAACTGCGAACTTAAAGGAACGATGTTTACTATTTCCGATTATAACGCCACGTTGGGCAAACTTAAATCTACAGTCGACGTCCCTTAAGATTATAGGAATTCTTCTCGAATAAAGTTAAACCGCGGACACCTTCCCGAAGTCCTCCTCGTAGCCAGGGCAAAGGGATGGTTAGCGAAGAGGGAATTCCTTCTTAGAACAACGCGTCGAGACAGCACCTTGGCAACGCCCGCGGACTTTAAAATTCCAGTTTCGAGGGTTCTGTTATCTATATATTTAAGCGTTACGCTTTCGCGACCCGAAATAATGAAAACGGGAATTTTAGCGGACGACCCGTTCCGTCCTTTTCCACTAAAACAAAACATTCCACGAAGCTACGAGGCCAAGCCGTAATTCGTAAGGACGCGCGCATGGGTACTGAGACAAAGATTTTAATTTAGACGCGTTGGGCTCGCGTTTCGATAACTCCCGGGAATGGCCGCGCAATTTCGTTACGGGCGACTCCCGTCACGATAAATCAGACCTGACGGCTTCTAATTTTCGGCGAGTTGCCATTAACATTAAAGTCAACGGAGGAAAACAGCCGTGATCCATTAGATTAAAGAATATGACTAAATTGGTCGCGATTAAGAATGTGAGATGAGCTGTTGGACGAAAATGAAATTTGCACCTTACACTTCCTAAAAGATGAGCGAGACGTTAAAACTGTTTGGGGAACGTGATTAATCTCGTAATTTTAGAACGGCTCGCCACTTACGGACAGGTAGAAGCTCCCTTAAAATATATTGGAATTTTAAGGGGACTCCAAGGTTTAACGTACAACCCTAAAAATGGATTTTTCCATTCTAATATAGGTGCCCTTCTAAAGGAGGGACTTTTTTTGGGGGGTTATTGAACCCTCAACTTCGCAGTCACTCGATACGTGTCTTAAAAAAATGGTTGAGTTTCTTAAATTTTGAGAAAATTGTATCTACAATTTTCAGAGTCGTATTTCGACGTATAACGCGTAAGAGACGGCGGTGAACCGATAGGGTCAGTTTTCTTTGTGAATTTCGACAAACGGCGTCGCTAAGAAGGAGAAGACCCTCCCAAAGAATGGAGCTAGTAAAACAAAACGGCGTCTTTGTAAGGAGAGAGCGACAGGGTGCTTTTCTAGCCGTATCAATCTCCGAATTTTCTTTGAAAGGAACCTTCTCTCTATCGCTCGCTCTCTGGCGGGCACAAGCAGTGCCGACGTCCTTTCTGGAACCGACTCACTTTCGGCGTGACCTTTAGCCGTCCAGAAAAGAGGAACGGAGAAGGAGTTCTTTCAGTCCATCCCGCCAGCATCTTCCGTTCCTTCTCTCCCTGTCCGCTCTCTTCCAAAGAGTCCAGAGTTGCGCTTTGTATACGTACGCGTACATTATATCTAGAATCCCGGTTGTTTTTCTCGTCATCCGGCCCGCCGTGGCTCGAATTCGGGCATTTCTAGCGAGCGGCGCCTTCACTGGGGCTTCCGAGAGAGCGCCAAGCATCTTTTCTCTCTCCCCTTTCTCTCTTAGTCCCCTACGATCGATTCTCCATCCCCTTTAAGTCGTTTCTCCCCCCGCACACGCAGTCTCTCATCCCTCCCCGGCATCCCCCTGAAACGCCGACTCTGGCCGATGTACGCTAGATCGGCCTGGCTCCTGTCGCGAAACCCCGGCGTAGTTTCTCTTTCCAAAAATTTTCCAAACCTGGCGCCCAAAAAGCGAGGCCCGCGCGTTGATAGTGTCGCCGATTCGCTCGTCCAGTAGAAGCGACCCCACGAGACCCCCATCCAGAACGCGCCTCCCACCGAGGGGCCCCCGCCGCTACTACTACTACTAGTACTACTACTACTACTTCTACTATTACTAATAGAAAGAGAAACTTTAGGTACGGCCTAAGAAAATAAAGCTTGTAACCGATGATATAAACTTTCTCCTTCCGCGTCCAACTACTCTCCGAGAGCAGCGCTAAAAACATTCCGTGTTTACGAGAAGCGCTCGCTTTTAGTACGATTGTTTGGCGTGTTCGCTCTCGCCGCGGCTGACTGTCTCCTCAGACTGAGTGGGCCGCATCCAGCTGCGGTTTCGAGAGGCGCGCGCCCGAGATGTTGACGCGCTGGCCGAGGCTTGGCCAGATGATCTGGCTCTTGTCATTCCTGCTACTGGTCAATCCGGGCGCGGGCAATCCGGACGCGAAGAGACTCTACGACGACCTGATGAGCAATTACAACCGCCTCATTCGACCAGTGGGCAACAACTCGGACCGGCTGACCGTCAAGATGGGACTCAAGCTCTCGCAGCTCATCGACGTGGTAGGTAACCCTTCATTCGTTCATTTCTCGCCTTTTAACGAGGCCCTTTTCCCGATGAAACAATCGCCTCTAGATTCCCCAGAGAGACCTAAATGAAGCCGGTCTCGAAAAGCCCCCATTCCCATCTAAAGCGCTTTTTCGTCCGCGACTCGCCCTTAAAAAAAGAGCGCCGAGGCTTAACCTGATTCAACCGGTGCTCCGTACCCCCTCCCACGACGTCTGCCCTGTTGAATCAACTGACCTACGCAACAACCTACCTATCTTCATTTCAATTAAGTACTTTCAATTTCATAAATCCAAATATCAATAGATCACTTTTAATTAATAAACAATATATTATTTAGTTCTAGTTTACGTAGATTAAAGCCTAGGCCTAGGCCTTGTACTTAACTTATAAATATAGAACCGCTACATTTTAATAATAACCAAGGTCCCGCGATGTCGCCACTTTACCACCACCGCCTATACAAAAATAATCCCCCGAAAGTCAGTCGAGCATTAAAAGCATCTTCGATTGGGCGGCAGAAGCCCAAGATGAAGGCTTCTGCGCCGACACAATGGGGATATCCCAGAGGCATATTGAAAAGTATATAGGACGGAAGAGCGCACTCTCCTCTACATGTTTGGAGAGAGAGAGAGAGAGAGAGAGAGAGAGAGAGAGAGAGAGAGAGAGAGAGAGAGAGAGAGAGAGAGAGAGAGAGAGAGAGAGCATCCTTCTCCATTCTTAATTTGAAGCTCCTTCAGGCCCCGGGCTAAAAACTCTTCATCAACAACATCGTCCACTTCCTCCTCGTGTCGCACTCAGTCTCTTCTCCATTCTCGCGCCAGATACCCGAAACAGCCGCCGGCCTTAGCCCCCCCCCCTTTCCCCCATTTAAAATAGACCCCCCCTATTCGTTACAGCCCTTATTATCGACAATCAATTTTTGCCTCTCGTGTTCTCTCTCTATTTCTCGACGAAATTAATTTATTTTAATACCCAAACTTTTTCCAATGAGCTTCAAAGAAATGAAAGATCAAAGCTCTTTGGTATTGAAAAATTTCCATTTATTTTTGCACGGTTGAACTTGTTTGGTTTACGGAGAATAAACGACTCAAACTGTTTAAAAAAGCCAAAAGTATTTCTGTAAGTCCTTCGACTTCCCTAAAATGTAAAATCCGTTTATATCTAGAAAATGCGTTACTCACTCTGCGCATGCGCGAAGGTATTGCATAGAGCGGTCATGTATGAAAAACACGATTTGCGTCTACGGTTTTTTGTAGATACCTTTGCACATGCGCAGTTGTTGTTACACCAATTTTCCCCGATAAAGTGATAGGTATAAGAGTGTTCCGGGATTGCTAATTAACACCGAAAGTCTCTATATTAAGTAGTCCAAGGTAAGTATATAATTAGCCTTTTCAGTTTCCACAGAGCCACCTAAGGGCCAACACGAGAATTTAATTATCTCCTCGATTTTCATCTGCTGTTTTTTTAACATGACAACGCGTCGAAGTAGCTAAGGAAGCTTCTCGCGTTAGCCGCTATGTGGCTTTATGTTCATTGAAAAGACGAATTAGGTTCAAAGGTTTGTCTGTTAGTGAAAATAACTACTGGTGTGTTGAGTAGTGAAAAAGGGACGTCAAACGAAAAGAAATATAAGCGCCCCTAACTTAAAAATATGTGACACTTACGTCAAAATTAATTTTGTACTTATGGTGTTACCTACGTCACACTGAAATTATTTTGTTAAGATATTTGAGAATCTACCAACTATTTTGCGGTTCATTAATAATTAAATTCATTAAATCGTTAAAATAAGCATTTAATAAAGTTTCGTGAACCTTATTAAAATTTAAAACGATTTTTTTTTACTGTACACATTTTTTGAAAGATTAAAAAAAGTTCTTACGAGTGATGCTAGATGGGGCCATGCAATTATAAAACTGGAATATTTTCGTAGTAGATCATGATAAGGCAGACTCTTACATTCTCCGTAACTTAAATATCTTCATGGTGTGACAATAATAGAAGAAGTTATTATAAAAATTGTTAATTGGATCTTTTAACCCTACACGAGATACTAAGATAATACCCAAGGTACCACTTGGGCCCAAGTCATCGAGCGACTGTGGTATCAACTACTTCAATCCAGGTGAAGCAAAAGCTTACTACACTAACTATTACCGTTAACCTCTACAAGGTACTATGGAATGGGGAAACCCCTTTAACCAGTGGGAAAGAGGACTTGCAAACTCAACGCAGGAGTGGTTCCGAGTTTTCACTCAGCGCTTCAAGCTGTAATCGAACCAGGCTATTCTTGCTAAGTGGCTAACCACTCCGCCATCCCACATGTTTAAACAGATAAAAGAAATCGACTGGCAAGGGATGCTTATACACGTTTTTTTTTTTATATAATACATATAATTTCAAATAATTCTAAAAAAAATCATTCGATTAAGTCATATTCGTTTATTGCTCTTATTGGTATAATGCAAAAAAAATAACACCACGTAATTGTTCGTCACAGAGTTTATAATCAGCGCGTCAGTACAATATCGTCGATTTTTCTCGGAAGTGTGTCGTAGACCTGCAATTTTTTCAATTATATCGAATATTAAAGAGGTTAAGCCATCGTTCAATACGTGTAAGGGGAAATTGTAGGCGAGAAGTTTGTACACCATACCGCGAGGTCTACACTCAGCTACAAGTTATCATTACTTGTGTTTAAGGGCCGCTTTAGCCTGTCTATTAGCACTGAAACGGAAAGGATTGGCACTAACAAGGAAAGTACCCGAGGTGTTTATTGCCGATTTTGTTCAAAGTCGGACGTAATGTAGACCTATATGAGATATGAAATTTCCTAAAAGGAGACGTTGCACTAGCCATTCGATTTGCCATGGCAAACGAAAATGTTTTTGACCACTTAAAACAAAAATAAGATTTTTTCCTTATTTTACCCCAAAAATGTTCCAATTTACCCAAACTTGATGAAATTTACCTAAATGTGGTCCAAATTACCCATTTCGTGATTTTTATTTAAATTTTCGTAGGAAGGACCCTGTAAAACCGAGAAAATCCCATGCTTTTTTAAATTGAGATTTTTTTTATTTAAGTGGTCAAAAACATTTTTGGTCGCCATGGCAAATGGGATGGATAGTGCAAAGTCTCCTTTTGGGAAATTTCATATCACATATAAGTTTACATTTCGCCCGACTTTGAACAAAATCGGTAATAAACACCTCGGGTACTTTGTGAGTGCCATTTCTAAAATGACCAAACATTTTTAGTGGTACAATACGTTTTAAAATCACGTATTTTTGTCGTTATAGTAGCTTATCGTTTTGGGTGCGTAGCTATCATAAATAATTTTGACAATCTGACATACTTTTGAAACTAGCCTAAATGCCTCAGGAACCCGAATAATTTCCACTTTGTACATACTTATTTTGGCTTGTTATTCCAGATAAATCTCAATTATAAGTTAGTTAGTTTCTAAATATTTCGGCAACATTTGTTACTGTTATTTGAAGTCAATAAAAGGGTAAAATAAATTTGCGGGAACAACTCGCGCGGAGTTGGATGGCGCGATGCCGAAAGCGTATCTGTTCGGGATAAAAGCGATCTCTATTGTGCCAACTTTCAATTTCAATTAAAACAAAACGGGGAAAAAATCAATAAAGAGGATTTTCGCGAAAGACCAAACGACGGCGCGATTCAGGGAGGAATCCGGAGCGAATCGCAGCTCGCCGACCAAATTATCTGCCATTCTAACGGCAATGGGCAGTAGTCCGCGAAGGGAAATACTCGAGAAGAGACTTTAAAAGAAACGAGAGAAAAGACGAGAGGGACTTTGCTCTCCAGAATCGATTGCGGAGGATGGCCGGAGCCAGTAATTCCTCCTTTCAAATCGCGTCGTTCAAGGAAAAAACGAATCCAATTCGCTACTTTCTCGTTCCAATATCAAAGGGTTGTTGAACCCGAAACCCACCAGCGAATTCCTTCATTAATGAGCTCCGAATAGAGAAGACACCGCTTTCTGTTCTCTACTATGAGAATTTACACGATCCAAATTGAAAGTGGTAACTCCTTAATAAGAAAACGGAAACCATTCGAGTTACGAAGAATCGACGCTCAATTTCGCTAGAACAATATAAAATTACAAATGATGGTTTCTATACGGTAATAATTGAATTACATGATTAAGAAAATTTTAATTTTACAAACAAAATATCAATTTATTTCTTTTCTTTAATGTACCTAATTTCATCGGAACACATATAAAAGGTTTTAAATTGTTATTCTATATTAGAAACACACAATTCATCCAGACATATGATTCTAAAAATTCGAGTATGAATCTATATAGTTTGTCTTTAATTAACAAAACACTACTTTAGAAGTCTTCCCCATTTTGAGGGACAACGGTTTGATTATATTTTTCTTGAGCCAAAAGATTTACTTCAATTATTTCTGGCAAACTTGCTTAGGTAAATATGTAGATGTAGGTATCATTTATCGGCTAAAAATTTAATCAAATCATTGTATACAGTAAAATCGTATAGATTATATAAAATATTCATTAATAATATTACTATATTTTCCGAGTATACTCTCTTAACGTAGACTACCATAACTGTATTCATATATATCGACTGAGAATACCAAACAAGAATAAAAGCTGAATTTTTAAAACCAATGAAAAGTTACAGTTGCGAGTCCCACTGAAGAAACGCCGTGTAGACTTTGTAAAGATTATTTTGGGATTATTTCGTCTATTAAATAAATACTATTTAAAAATAATTAAAGAAGGCGCACGCAGATTGTGAATAAGAAACTTAATTTTACAATTTGGTAAGTGTAGGGAGCTGTTAGCTCACGTGGTTTCTAGGGCTTTCCACTACACTCCTACGCAATCTAACCCGCTTTTGTCCCATTGGGTCGGTGCCCATTGGGTCGATTCTCATTCAACCGAATCCCATTCGACCGACATTTTGTTTGCTCACAAGTGAAAGCATTAGACCAGGGCCGGATTAACCAATAGGCCGAATAGGCCTGGGCCTAGGGCACCAAGCCTACAAGGGGCACCAAGAGGGATCGAAAAAAAAATAAAAGTACAAAACTTTAATCATTTGCTTTTCACAAAATATTTTCCGGAGCAATTTTAGTAAATGCGTCCACCCCTATGAACCAAAAACGTTTGATTGTCACATTCTCTGACGGACTGCCGTCTAGCCCCTGACGACATACTAAATCTGGCAGCAAAATGAATTTTCCTTCCATTTCTCAATTATAAATTGAGGAAGCGCCTAGCTAGCTTCGCTCGCTATTGAAAGGGGGCACCAAAATTAACTTGGACCTAGGGCCCCATAAAGTCTTAATCCGGCCCTGCATGAGACCTAACCTAACCTAACTAACCTAAACTAACCTTACCTAACCTAACCTAACCTAACTTAACTTAAAAATATTCTATAAACTTTTTCGAATAAATGGGATTCGACCCAATGGGATTGCAAAATTAGAATTCTATCAATTGGGAAAGTATATTTTTTGAGTCGATCCATTGGGAATTCAACCCAATAGGATTCTATCCAACGGGAATATACCATTTAACCCGGCTTCACGAGTCACTATAGTTGTCTTAGGCCTGTGTGGTTACTTTGGTATTAGCTTAGCTGATTATTATTATTATCAACCATATGCTTATTTTTTAAAGTACTTAATTAACTTAATACCATAGTCTTACAAAAATTTTCATATCTAAGTGTTTATTGCCGAGTTAAGAAAAATATTTGGACAATATATGTGACTAGATATAGAAATATAAAGAAAACTTTGGCGCGAGAGCAAACAACGGAAGATGATTAATATCATAGAATTTCTCTATTCATTCCGTAATGACGGAAAGACAGAGTAGAAATATAAATAATGGGCAAGCGAGCGCTCTCAACTAAGGAAAAAAGACCAAGATGGAATTTGGGTATACCATTAACGAAAGCTATCTCAAAAAAAGAATGACGGATGGGTTTCTCTCCGCCAGAACGACCGGATATGTAAAGGAACGAAGCGACCAATGGCAGGCGAGAAATGTCCGTGAACTTCCCCCCTTCTACCCCCCCCCCCCCCCCCAGCACGCTCTCAAAGTATTTGGAAGCTGGATATCGAAGCTTCAACGACCAGATAAACAATCAATTACCGGCGCCCGAGAAATTACCCTTCAGTTTCTGGATCATAAAAATAACGCATTTTTTATTGTTTTCTCCTTTACGAGTACTCGGGCGGACGTCAAACGAGATCCCTTTAAGAAAACGGCCATTGCTGCCGCACCGATCGTAAAAACACTGGAAACAAAACGGGCAAAGCCACGATACCATTTTTCAGAGCCTGGAAAAACAAAACGTCCAGTCCAGTAGTTGGCCCGGAGGCTATTTCGAGCTCCTCCCGCATCCTCTGCCCGAAAAGAAGAGGAGAAAAAATGATCTCGATACAAGAATCGAGTTGCGAGTAGCCGGGGATGAAAATGCTCGCCTGTGTCGTCTATGAACGGAGCGCTCTGAAGGGAACGCCATATTTCTCCGCTTTTACACCAGGCTGGCCTGATTTACGACTGCAATCAAAGATGATAAAAGAAGTGTCACTAAAACAATGGTGTCGCGAACAGAGAAAATCGCGAATGCTTCCTTAAACAAGCAAATTCTAAATTATCATTAATAGCGTTTGGATTTTAGTAGCTTGCCGCTAAATCTTTTTCTGAGGCATTTTTCCAATGAGATAAATTCGTATAGGAAACATTTTGGTTTCTAAAATTAATTTTTAAAACGAACAATTTTGTATAAAAATAGCTATAATTATATTTGAATAATAATTGAAAATATATTAATTAATTCTTAATAGTTCGAACTCATATCCGCGCTATAGATAGAAACGGCCATAGGTGTTTCCATAAAATAAAACAATATAAAAATTAAAGTATAAAATGTTTGTCTCCACGTCACGAGCTTAAGCTTTTGAGTACTTTATTCACGTGGACTTCAAATTCCTAAATCTTTATCGACTCCAGCGCGTGCTTTTTATCTTCAATAACTTCAGCTAGTTGCGTTGAAAAAACATTTACACTTGACCTCCCATATTTTAACGATACACCTATTGATGAAGCTTTATGATTTATTAATGTATTTACCCTAAAAGTAAGAAAATGATAAAAAATTTACTGCACAGATTTGTTAAACGAAAATGTTTGAATGAAGTTGAAGTTTTTGAACCTATATTCGTATAATGATAAATTTAATAGTAGCTTTAATTTAAGGATGATAAACACTATGTACCAGAAGTTAGTAGTATATCTCTTACGAGAGAAGAATTCATCTGTATGTTCACCATGTACCTACCAAAGCTGCCGTTCACTTTTCAAAATTCATTTCGGCAAAAAACTAACGAACGACTGAAGAAGAGCCTCGGCTCGAAACGTCTTGTATAAAATAAGTTTTATCTTCTAATACCATGCCGTTTTCTCTGAATTAAACATAATTTCTACTAAAAAAATATATCTATATCAAGAATTTATATTTATTGCGATTTAGAGATAACGACTGTGTTGATAGAATTTTTATAGTTTTTACCGCTCTACCTTATTCGTGACTTTATAAATAATGATACTTTCATTTTAATATAATTTTTGCATCTTTTGCTTCTATTTTGATAAGTTTATTTAAAAACTTTCTTGACTTTTTAATTTTTCTGTAGCAGACATTAGCCACCTAGACTCGTTTCGGTCGTGAATTCGTAGCTTGTTCGTAGGATCGTAGGTCCATAAAGCCCCGCCATGAGACAATTTCACGTCACAGGACAACGTGACGTCATGGGCTGACCTATACGCGCTACCATGGCAATGAAAAAAGTTGTGTTGTTAATTATCCGGAAAAATAAAATGCGGAAAAATTTCCAGAAAAATTTGCAAATTGCAAAAAAAAAAAATTGAAACATAAATTACTTTTTAAGGGTTTTTAATTTTTTAAACTTTTTATCGATATAAAATGTTTAAAAACAGTAAACGTAATACAAAACATTAATAGTGTTACATTGTTAATTAGTTTAAAGCTAGTCTAGAGGTTTAGTTTTACTTTTAGATTCGAAAAAATGAGGCGAAAATGCCGCTTTATTTAAATTTGAAAAACAATATTAGACAAATCATGGATTTAAAACTTTTTTTATTTTTATCGGAAAAATGCGGAAAATTTTGGCCTTGGTCATTTTCCGGAAAATTTGCCGACTTACAACACTAGAAAAAAGCCACACCCACGAGCCAGCTACGTATTAGTAAGGAAACTCCTCCCTCCTAATAAAAATCAAATCGGTCATGTATCTAAATTGGTTCCCTACAAGATAAGTCTTCTAACTAGCCCGTCCGCCAAAAACCAAAGGGGGAAAACTAGATATTCATTGTCACCAAGAATGTATATATTTATACTCAGGGAGAATGAATATATCGAGACTATCGCATTTACGGGTCTATACCCGAAAATTGTGACGAAGATAGGCTACATCCATAGCGAGGTAACTTCCTGGCGAGAAGTAACAAAAAATACGTAACTAGGTCAAGACAAGATCGAATCGCGGACCGGCAAGAAAAACGAAAGTGGGATGCGGCGTGAGAACTTTCAATAAAGTTGGCGGGCGGCAAATTGCCAGAGCGATTAGTCCAGCCTGGCTCTCTTTATCGCTTGTAATTAACTTTTCCGGGGGTCAGCCAACAGCGAATCGAAAAGAACGCGCCCCTTTTCCGCGCCAAACAATGGATCTATTTCGGGAGACCATTCTCCAAATTAACGAATAAACGAATTAGCTAAAAGTCATTGCGTGAACGCCCAAACAAACCCAACTCGACGATAACCGCCCTTAAATTCAAATTACACTAATATATTCGAACTCAAATAGCACTTTACACCTAATTCCCACGTGCATTCAAAATATTTTCTTGAAAATTATTTCCTCCTCGTGATCAACCCGAAATTAAAGTGGAACTATAGTATCTCCTATTTTAGAAGAAACATACCGTAGAGTAAAAGGTTTCTACAGACGAACTAAAACGAGTTTTGTTAATGGCGAACCGGTGATGTTTTCAAGGAATTTATGTTTCGTACTGTTTATTGGCGTTATTTTAATTAAATTTCTTATTTAGATTTCTAGTTAAGAAATTTGGTAATTTAAAAAATGTACATTTCCATTTTCCAGTATTTTAATAATTAATATAAGTAGCACTCTATTCCAGAGTCTATAATACTTCTAAATAGTATATTTCAGCGCCACGAGCGACAGAAAAATTAAATATTGTTGATCCACACCAAACACCTGAGGTTATATTCCCTTTAAAGGTTCAGGTTGACAAGAAAGACCTTGAAAAAAAAATGTAATTTAATTTTTGTTTCTATCTATAACCGCTAAAAAGTTACAATCATTTATATTATTTATGTGGCCCCTAAGCGCTAGACTGATCCGCAAAGCTAACTGCAAACTCACGTCGTTTCAAGGCTCGCTGCGGAGACGGGGTGGAGTTGGCGGCTGAGCGGCTGAGCGGCTGAGCGGCTCAGCTTGAGCTCTGAATTTCTTTAAATTGCTCAACGGGCGATCCTAACTCGTACGGGTCTGATAGAAAATAAAAACGATTTTTATTCTTTTGCTGTTACAGATAGTTCTAACCATAATTTAAGTGCATTTATTAGTCAAGTTGAAATTTCGTCTTAAATGCAATGAACCTTTAAATTTCGTGAGTTCCTAGCGGATTTTTTCTTAATAGATGGCACCGTGAAACTACCCACAATTCCAAAGTGCAATTTTAGAGATAAAAGAAGGGAAAGGCTGTCAACTTCGATTTTACTGTTAAGTTAAATGGAACCACGGCTATGGACTGCATTGTTAAGGATTATGAAATTAGTGAATAAGTAGATTAGTCCATTAAGAAAAGGGATAATAAAGCTAAATCTATTTGGTCCGAGTTTCGCGTATTTTGTTTGCTCGAAGACCTATCGGTACGAGCTATTAGTAAGTTTTTATTTTCTTCAAATTTGTTTAGGGTTTAGCTTTATTATCCCTTTTCTTAATGGACTAATCTACTTATTCGCTAATTTTATCATCGATTTTACTGGCCTTAGTTTAATAATAGAAAATAAGAGAAAAATTGGAATTGAACCTATAAGAATAGGATGAGTCTTTTGTAGGAGAATGTTTTAAATATATAATAAAATATTTAGAAGAAGCACCTCATGGAAGCTTTCGACTGTCCAAGCAGTCTTCATCAGGCATACTAAATTCAAACGTTAACAGAAAAACATACCGACATCATAGCTTATTTTTATTTTTTATTTTTTACTAAGGTGCATTGAGATTTTTTATATTAGTTATCTATTATTTGTAATCACGCCATAAAACTTGGCCTCTCCAAAACCCTCCTCTAAATTTAAACCCCCCTCCCCTTTTTTGCTATAAAAACACCTTCAATAAACTTACGTTTAAAATAATCTGACTATGTTTTAAATAGTTTTGAATTTTCTAACGCGTTCTTAGCCAATCGCGGTTTAATTGTAATTAAAAATTACGAATAATAAATATTTCATAAAACCTTTGGGAATATACTTTTGTTTTGAAAATTGACTACCCAATGCCCAGAACAGGCTTCAAAATGACTTTCGAAGACAAGCCCCAGGACCTTAGTTAAGGAAATGGTTCGTTTAGTTTTGGTTTTTACTACATTTACCCAATTTTGCGAATTTTTCTTCCACAGCGTAACAAAATTATGAAACCCACTTGTACCAGTAAATATTGATCTCTTTAAAAAAGATTCCGTTTGAAAGGGCTGTTAATAAAAATTCATAAATTGATTAACTAAATTTCCCGCCAATTTAATTAACTTTTAAGTAAATATCGTAAAATGTGGTTGAATAAACATTGAATTCATTAATTCATTTGGTAAAAAATAAAAATGGCCTAGAAAATTAAAACTGAGTAGGAAAAAACGCTTACGTATTTTAAGATCAACTGAGGAATAGGCGAAACTATAAAGTAAATTTGGTCTTAACCAACTTGTTAAAATGGGAAAACAAAATTACGTAACTACCATATCACAGCCAACTTCTAGTCTTCGATTCGGTAACTCGTGTTCATAGTTGGCCGTGCGACGGTAAAGAAAATAATATTCCTTCTAGATACTGCAGACAGCTAATTAACTTCCACCTTTTATTACAAGATGTTTTAATTAAATATAATAACTAGATAAATTAGATGAATCGATCAAAATTTAAACCGCCATTAGCAAAATAATAAAATGAATAATAGTTCGTAATTCTTAGGAGAGATGGCGTTACCGTTCTGCACACGTGACTACCATCTTTTCAGCGCCCCTGGACTTTATAGTTTCGACTATTGGTAGATTCTTTAGATGAAACAATGATTTAATCGTATCTAGTTGACTACGAAGGTGTCCTGGGTGTGAGATATGATGTGTAGGGACAGTCTGCACACGGTTAATGCCATAGCTCGGTCGAATACACTGCCTTTTCGATCACATGCTTCACTAAACATAAATACAAAATATGTAAATTTAAATGAACAGTGATATTTAATATGATATTATAATTTAAGTTTGGTTCAACAAAAAGGATGCGTACGAAAAAATTTAGATTTCAATATTTGGAGCTAAGCATCAGTTACCGTTTTTAAAAATTTAAAACAGCATAAGTTGGTACACTTTTTGGGGGACCAACGCGCTATATTTTTCGTTTGGTGAACGATTTTTGACTAACAATTTATATAAGACTTTGAAATTCAACCAATGAAATTGAAGCATTTCCGTAACGACACTTTTGAAAGGCTAAGACTAATTCCTAAATTTAATACAAGAAAAATTATAGCAGGCAGACGATAATAAAATATCTAAAATCTCAAATCTTGAGAAAAATTGTCATACCCACAAAAATTAAATCTAAAACCATTTTTGGTGGCAAGATGTAATTAGCGTAGGGTAAACTAACTTAGCACCAATGAAATTAAATAGTTCGAACGGTACTTCACACGGAGCCACCAATATTGAACAACAATATATTTTGTAAATGCTCCTACGAATAGTTTTTAGATATAACTTTTACTTTTCGTTTTCCGCGTCGAAGAAAATCAAGCAAAATAATGGCCACCTTACCTTTCGAATAAAAACAGCTCCCATCATACAAAATAAAAGTCAACGATACGATATAAGCGGATTAATACGGTAGTTTCGCTCTACGAAAAAGAACGAATAGCTCGAATGGCCGGAGGTGATTTTCAGTTCATACCTGTAGAGTTGATCCACCTAATATTCGAGAAAGTAAGAACTGCGAAAAAAGCGATAAGATGGAAGCTGATTGGATTTGATTGGAATATTCTTGGTAGAAGAGCCCCGAGTCTTTCATTGGAAGGAGAATGGCCCGTGCTTATAGTCGTGGTAGTAAAAAGAAAAGCCGGCTTCGTCCAAGCGAAAGGACGAACCGCGATGAAAAATTGATCGGGCTTTGGCGGAGGAGGGGTGGCTGGGAGTTAGCCGCCTTCCTTTTTGGACACAATTTGAGGGAAGATTGGACAAACAAGGGGAAAGCGACTTTTTAGCGTATTTCTTTTTTTCTTTGGGCTTAGCCTTCTACGAGGTAACTCATAAATCTAAACCCTGATTTCCCCACCCATCTTATATAAAGTTTTCAAATAAAAAAATAAAATGGAAATTTCAGGGTGACTGACGTAAAATCAATATAAGTTTGGGAAAGTTTAGCGGGGGAAATCCGACAGTATAAGGGGAAATAAAACGAAGGCTACGCTATACAAATTTCCCCAACCCTAACGAGACTTTTTCCACGAGAAAATTGTCAAATATTGACACTAATCAAACCTCGAGTTTTTACCTTGTATATCACTTATGTGATGTGTTATAAATGTATGAGTTTCGAGTTATATTATACCAGAGCGTCAGTTTTTCTGATATTCCCAAGAACATACTTAGTTATACTGAGAACGTACGAGTGTACCCGTTACGGAGGCCAGAAATACTACCCTAAACGACTTAAATTGGCGATTAAATTTTGCCATTCTGTGATCAATGTCAATTGAAATACTTTATTTCCGCTTTTATTAAGTGTTAAATTTAAGTTTTCGTTAAGGTAAAGGGAAATTTCTATAGGGCCGACTGTTATAACATTCATTTTGCCCATCTAACGGTTGTGATAGTTCGTGCTACTAGGGATGGTTTAATGTATGATCTTAGTTAGTTAGGTTTCAAAAACAACACCCTATAGCTATGAGTAAGTCGTTAAATGAAACTAAACATTGTTTTAATAAAGGAAGTCAACTGAACATTTTTTTAGAAAAGGAAGTCTAATTAACAATTTTTTAGAAAAGGAAGTCTAATTAACAATTTTTTAGAAAAGGAAGTCTAATTAACAATTTTTTAGAAAAGGAAGTCTAATTAACAATTTTTTAGTAAAGGACGTAATCTTAACAAATTTTTAATAAAGGAAGTACACTTAACAATTTTTTAATAAAGGAAGTCAACTTAACAATTTTTTAATAAAGGAAGTCAACTTAAGAATTTTTAATAAAGGAAGTCAACTTAGCATTTTTTTAATAATGGAAGTCAACTTAGCATTTTTTAATAAAGGAAGTCAACTTAGCATTTTTTTTTAATAAAGGAAGTCAACTTAGCATTTTCTTAATAAAGGAAGTCAACTTAACAATTTTTTAATAAAAGAAGTCAACTTAACAATTTTTTAATAAAGGAAGTCAACTTAACACTTTTTTAATAAAAGAAGTCAACTTAGCATTTTTTTAATAAAGGAAGTCAACTTAACAATTTTTTTAATAAAGAAAGTCAACTTAGCATTTTTTTAATAAAGGAAGTCAACTAACAATTTTTTAATAAAGGAAGTCAACTTAACACTATTTTAATAAAGGAAGTCAACTTAACACTTTTTTAATAAAGGAAGTCAACTTAACGCTTTTTTAATAAAAGAAGTCAACTTAACAATTTTTAATAAAGGAAGTCAAATTAGCATTTTTGTAATAAAGGAAGTCAAATTAGCATTTTTGTAATAAAGGAAGTCATCTTAACAATTTTTAATAAAGGAAGTCAACTTAACAATTTTTTAATAAAGGAAGTCAACTAAGCATTTTTTAATAAAGGAAGTCAACTTAGCAATTTTTTTAATAAAGGAAGTCAACTTAAAAATTTTTAATAAAGGAAGTCAACTTAGCATTTTTTTAATAAAGTCAACTTAGCAATTTTTAATAAAGGAAGTCAACTTAACAATTTTTTAATAAACAGAGTAGATCGAACCTGTGTTTACCTACCCGTAAAGACAGTAGACGAATTTAAGCCCTGGGACCAGTTGATTTTACTTCCGTAGGAAAAATCCTACTTCTGATAAAAACCTACAGGTAATGTAACTGCAAGTTTTCTACAAAGACTAACAACTATCCCAAACCGCACTGGTCAATTCTTCATCATAATAAACGAAAAGTAAAATTTTTAAAACACTCTTAAACGCATTAAATTTTGTGAATATTAATTAATGATAATCTCTATAAGTCAAAAGTTAGAAGAATTTATCGATAAAAACCCCGATACGTAAAAGTAACATTGGAAATGTTCACGAATTGGGGGAACTTTAATGGGTAAAATTCAAAAGTCTTAATACAAGCGAGGGCTTATATTTGAGGCGGTAAATGGCGGGAAAGCGGTACTAATTGTATCCGCGGCCTCGTAAAAACGACGAAAAATGGACGAAAGTAATAAACGTTAATTTGAATAGGGTTTAATACTCTCGCCGCTTTCCAGAATCGAGCCAAATAAGGGCCTTAAACATCGCCCGGTCCTAGTTGATACGGCGCCGCCAAAATGGGAAACGCTGTTGGGTAGTTTAAAAGATACATTAAAACTCTGGAAAAATGCCCAACGTCGTTTGGAAGGCCAAATAGGGGGGCACCAGGGCATAGTGCGCTCCCCCTCCCGTAAAGAGTTATCGGCTGAGAGCGAGCGAGCGCTCTGGGATCGGCGCTCGAGCAACTTGGGATCGGATTAATTTCGGCTCGTTAGTCGCTTCTCTTCAGCTCCCCATCTTCATCCCAAAATCCGGCACCCCGACCGCCCTCTATCGGCCGGGCCCCGTTACGAGAAACGCCAAAAAGTACACGTCTATATTTAAGCGGCTCCCGAATCCGCCCGAGTATATCGAAATTTATCTCGTTAGGGCTACTAGCCCTCTCTGGCGCACCCCCGCATCCACGTCGATTCCGCCTCTCTGGAGAGAGGGCGAACCTGGCGGCCAAAAATCGACCCTCATCAGGCGGGCCCCCCTCTTGAGGGAACTGCCGGTGCCGAGGGTGGCCAGAGGAGCCCAATGGAAATCGAATAGGATCAATGGATCGGTTGGGGAGATAAGTCAGCCGGCGAGGAAATGAAAGAGGCTCGAGTAAACGATCGACGGCTTCGTATATAAATTGCGCTTTTTCCCACCAATTGTGTTCTCTTCCTGCCTACCGCCGCGCCACTCTTTATATCTCCCGCCATATACAGGGTGATACGCTGCCCCTTCCATCACACACCCGCGTATCACACCACGCCCGGATATGACGTGCGACGCTCTCCAATATCCATCGTTCAAATGTCCTCTCGCGACGCTACTTTAGTTCACATAACACCTTAATATTAACGGAAGGGACTAAACGCAGTGAAGGTACCCAATTTCATTGGCTCCTGATTACGTCATAGGGCTCACGATTGCTTGATAAAAATACTTTGCGTCGTCAGTCACGCGTATACTTACCCAATTTAACCCTAAGCTTGATTTCACATTTTCTAAAATTAACCAAATTTTCCTAACCTTATTAAACTAGGTCTAACCATCTATTAGCAAATTTCATAGACAAGATGAGGTAATCTGCAAACCGAGGAAAATGGTCCTTTCAATCCTTATGTATTCCCCCAAACTTACAATACAAGAGCGTGGTACGGGATAGCACGGGCTGGTTTAAGGCAGTGATTCTCAAATTGGGCTCGAAGAGAAACCCAGGGCTCCATATAAAATTCCAGTGGATCTATAAGATTTAGAGCTGTACTATGATATAATTAGTTTCGGTAGAAAAAAATTAAATACCGAACTTTTTTTCAAGCGAGGATTCTACGATAAATTTGAAACTGAAATGGGGTTCCGCAAGGTGACAAAGGTTGAAAACCACTGGTCTAAGCCATCACCCTGTATAAGAGTATATTCCCCTTTTCCGCGCGTGTGTAAGTCGAACAGCTTTCGTGGAAAGTGTAGCGTCTGCTGCGAAGGTTGTTGGAGCGATGGTGGTGGCGCGTCACCTCAAGTTTTCAATCAAGAACGGCCAGAGATGGATCTTATCGCGTCAGCCCGCTAGAGAGCGCAAAAAATCTCCAATAGGCAATTTCGACGGCTGATAACATCTCCGAGGACTTAATATAGTTTGATATTTATATATCAAAATGAGGATAAAGAAATAAATATTTTCCCAATAATACCTACTTGAAATTTACTCCCTCAACATAAAACACACATGGAATTGGAATGTAAGGTATTTAGGATTTACCAAAGTATTTCGTCAAAGAGGCCAACGAGCCCTCAAGGGTACAAAGTTTTCAACCTGATAATTTTTACATACTCAAGAGTCTGATAGTTATACAGATTCTCAGGTCTGATAGTTATACAAACTCTCAGGTCTGATAGTTATACAAATTCTCAGGTCTGATAGTTATACAGATTCTCAGGTCTGATAGTTATACAAATTCTCAGGTCTGATAGTTATACAAATTCTCAGGTCTGATAGTTATACAAATTCTCAGGTCTGATAGTTATACAAATTCTCAGGTCTGATAGTTATACAAATTCTCAGGTCTGATAGTTATACAAATTCTCAGGTCTGATAGTTATACAAATTCTCAGGTCTGATAGTTATACAAATTCTCAGGTCGGATAGTTATACAAATTCTCAGGTCTGATAGTTATACAAATTCTCAGGTCTGATAGTTATACAAATTCTCAGGTCTGATAGTTATACAAATTCTCAGGTCTGATAGTTATACAAATTCTCAGGTCTGATAGTTATACAAATTCTCAGGTCTGATAGTTATACAAATTCTCAGGTCTGATAGTTATACAAATTCTCAGGTCTGATAGTTATACAAATTCTCAGGTCTGATAGTTATACAAATTCTCAGGACTGATAGTTATACAAACTTTCAAGTCTGACAAATTCTTCAATTTATTAATTTTGCCAACTTTCTAATCTCATAATTTAAAAAATTTCTGATTTTAATAATTTTGCAAAACTTTCAAGTCTGATAATTTTACAAATTCCTGAATTTATTAATTTTGCCAACTTTCAAATCTGATAATTTAAAAAATTCCTGATTTGAATAATTTCGCACACTTTCAAGATTAATAATTTTACAAATTCCTGAATTTATTAATTTCGCAAAACCTTCAAGTCTGATACTTTTACAAATTATCGAATATATTATTTTTGCCAATTCTCGGGTCTGAAAATCTAAAGAAATTTATATGTAATAATTTAAAAAAATCTCTGTTCGTATCCATTTCCTGAGTGAGTTAATTTTATAAATATTCTAGCTGGATGGTTGAAAACTTTTTCGAATTGGTTAATTTTACAAGTTTCAGAGACTGATAATTTATGTTCGAGCTTTACACATTTTGAAAGCTGGATAAGTTTAAAAAATTTCGGTTATAGGGAATTACAAAATGATCTACAGGGTGTTTCAGAAGTCAGTGCAATAAATTTGAGGTGTTATAGGGGTTGAGTAAAGATGTTTGACTGTCTTTGTCGCGATCGTCTGCGACGAATAGGAAAAGCGCTAGAGAGCGTTAAAGTTTGGCCTAAAAACGCCTAAATGTAAGCTTTCAACGAACATAAGAACCCAGATAGAAAACCGGTTTTAAAGGGGAGTAGGAAAATTTACTACTACTCCTTTAAAACCGTTTTTCTTTCTGGGTTCTTATGTTCGTTGAAAGCTTACATTTAGGCGTTTTTAGGCCAAACTTTAACGCTCTCTAGCGCTTTTCCTATTCGTCGTTGAGGATCGCGACAAAGACAGTCAAACATCTTTACTCAACCCCTATAACACCTCAAATTTATTGCACTGACTTCTGAAACACCCTGTAGTATGCCCAGCACACAGTATAAACATATTATGAAAACTCATCGTTTGCTAACCAAAGAATCTAATTTGTCATTAACCTTTCATTGAATGTACTTAAATAGAAAATAAGAAAATTAGATTTTCACGGAATTTTTTTTACGATGGAAAAACCAAGGGATGAATAGTTCCGCTTATGGGCTGACCACTCTGGGTAATCGGTGTACACTCTTCCCGTAACGAGTACCTAATATCTATGTAATGTGCGTACTTCGAGCAACTTATTTCACAGGCTCTTTGCGTAATCTCGACGTGCTCTTTGCGTAATCTCGGCGTACTCTTCGCGTAACCTCGGCGTACTTTTCGCGTAACCTCGGCGTACTCTTCGCTTAAGACGTACTCTTCGCGTAACCTCGGCGTACTCTTCGCGTAACCTCGGCGTACTTTTCGCGTAACCTCGGCGTACTTTTCGCGTAACCTCTGCGTACTCTTCACATAATTTCCCTCAGTGTTCTCTTGGCGTAACCTCGGCGTACTTTTTGAGTAAACTCTGGGCCTACTATTAACGTAACCTTGGTGTACTCTTCGCGTAAACTAGGCGTACTCTTCCCGTAACCACGGCGTACTCTACACGTAACCACGGAATATTCTTCGGGTAACCCCAGCGTAATACGCGTAATCGATATACTGGCAAACTCTAAGTGATCAGCTCCTCCGTTTTGGCCATTTATATTTTTGTAAGCAACTTTAATCCCAAAAAATGTGAACGCAGTCGGTATAATAAAACGCTGCTGGATATTTGGAGACACAAAAGCTTTTCGGGCAGAAAATCGAAATAGAAAGAAAGAAAATATAATTTTTCCCTGACACACAAGCAACGTCCAAAACAAAAAGAACGAATCCGGGGTGGCTTTCTCTATTTCATTCGTCTTGACGAAATCCCGCCACTTTCCGGCCTGGAAAAACAAAGCTCTTTTTCTCTCTCAGATTTTCGCAAAAGCTGACTCTCCGCCGCATATGTGGCTGCTTTTAAATTGTTCTATCAAAGTTTTGAAATTTGGCAAGGCCTTTCAAAAGTGCAGAGGGAAATGTACTTTCAGTTTTCTACAACTTCCATTGCAGAAGGGTGAGAAAAATTCCTATTTTTTAAAATAAACAATAAACAAATGTGCCCAGGGTTTATTAAGGAATTTTTTTAATCACTCTCCCGCTTGTGATTTCACCGCCATCTTTTAAAATGGTGGTCAAATCTACAAAAAAGCTTGTAACTTCTGTTCTATTGGTCGTAGACATGTGGGTGTGGTCTAATTTCAAATTACCTCTGAGAAAAAAAACCTGGGAAACACTTACATTAAATACAAGTACAAAGAAACGGGTAAATATATACAGGGTGTCCACTAAAAAATGAACCAGGGCGACTATATTGTTTTAGGTAAGATTTTGAAATTTTCAAGTCGTATACAAGATGTAGGGGGAAAATACTGTGAAAATGTCGATGACCTTGAACCATGTCTTCAAGGTCATCCAAAAACTAACTCGAGAACCGTAAGTGTTACAAAGTTGCTTCCAATTAGAACAGTGTTCCACGTGCCTTTTTAAGTACAAATAGCTTTGACCTGATCGGATTTGACCAATAGGAAGCCGAGAAATGCTAGATGAAAAACAAGAAGGTCGTTAAGTTGATAACGTGTCGAAAGCGAGGTTCGGGAGCTGATAACTCTAACGATACTCGTGTTAGAGTACTGAAATTTGCTACACATCCTCATCAGGATTGAGGGTCTTGAGTTTAAGAATTTCAATGACCTTGAACTATGTCTTCAAGGTCATCCAAAAACTAACGTGAGAACCGTTAGTGTTAGAAAGTTGGATCCCATTAGAAAAGTGTTCCACGTCACATTGTAGGTCTAATTAGCTTTGATTTGATCGAAAATGACCAATAGGAAGTCAAGGAACTGTTTTTCAAAATCACAAGGGTCGTTAAAATGAAAATTGAAATAAAACGCACATAACTCGAAACCAATTTGTGTTACATCGAAATTTGCTACACAAACTCATTATGGTGGGAGTTTTTCAAATTTGTAAAATTGGATGACCTTGAAGACATGGTTCAAGGTCATTGAAATTTTACTTAAAAGGTCACGTGGAACACTTTTCTAATTGGAACCAACTTACTAACATTTACGGTTCTCGAGTTAGTTTTTGGATGACCTTGAAGACATGGTTCAAGGTCATCGAAATTTTCGCAGTAGGTTTACCCCTACATCTTGTATACGACTTGAAAATTTCCAAATCGTAAAATAAACAGATTTTGAGATATTCGCCCTGGTTCATTTTTAGTGGACACCCTGTATGTCTTGAGAAAATATCCCCTTGAACAAACTGCCAAATTCACAAATTGTAAATTTATAGTCCTAGTATATTTAATACACCATGAAAGTTTTTCTCTGTACATTGTGTATACCCTTAAAGTTTTTCTCTGTACATTGTGTATACCCTTAAATTTTATAATTTACATTGTGTATACCCTGAAATTTTATAATTTACATTGTGTATACCCTGAAATTTTATAATTTACATTGTGTATACCCTGAAATTTTATAATTTACATTGTGTATACCCTGAAAATTTATAATTTGCATTGTGTATACCCTGAAAATTTATAATTTACAATGTGTATACCCTGAAAATTTATAATTAACATTGTGTATACCCTGAAAATTATAATTAACATTGTGTATACCCTGAAAATTTATAATTTACATTGTGTATACCCTGAAAATTTATAATTAACATTGTGTATACCCTGAAAATTTATAATTTACATTGTGTATACCCTGAAAATTGATAATTAACATTGTGTATACCCTGAAAATTTATAATTTACATTGTGTATACCCTGAAAATTTATAATTTACAATGTGTATACCCTGAAAATTTATAATTAACATTGTGTATACCCTGAAAATTATAATTAACATTGTGTATACCCTGAAAATTTATAATTTACATTGTGTATACCCTGAAAATTTATAATTAACATTGTGTATACCCTGAAAAATTATAATTAACATTGTGTATACCCTGAAAATTTATAATTTACATTGTGTATACCCTGAAAATTTATAATTAACATTGTGTATACCCTGAAAAATTTATAATTTACATTGTGTATACCCTGAAAAATTTATAATTTACATTGTGTATACCCTGAAAATTTATAATTTACATTGTGTATACCCTGAAAAATTTATAATTTACATTGTGTATACCCTGAAAATTTATAATTTACAATGTGTATACCCTGAAAATTTTAAATTTAAATTGTGTATACCCTGAAAAATTAACCCTTCACATTTAAAATTCCCAGAATTTTTCAAATGCTACCTGATTGTGCAAATTTGAAACACCCTGTTACACGATGAAAAAGTATTTCATCCGGCGTAAGATTTACTTTTGGCACCTTGGGGTTCGCTTTTGGGCAATCACCTTTTACGCATCTCGAGGGTGTTCGTTGCCATGGAAACGCCAAGTACACCAAGATAATACCTTCGGATATTGGGCCATCCGAAGAAAGTACAACAAACCAGCAGAAAGAAAAGCGGAAAACAAGCGATGGAATCACGAAAAATTACCTGAAGAGCGCGCTCTAAAAAGAAAGGTGAAAAACGAAATTTAGCTTGTCTGATCTGAAAGCGCTCTCGAGAGAGAGACCCCCCCCCCCACCAGACATTTATAACGGAAGAAATCAATTCCGATTCCTTCTTTTTCTCGACTCTTCTTTCAGTAAAATACCGGCGGGATTTTGGGATATTCGCCAATATAGAAACTTGTACAATTTAAAGAAATGTTTATCTCAGGTTTGAAATTAGATAATTTTTTTATATACAGGCTGTTTCCAAAGGTTATGCAAAATTTTTAAGGACTTGCAGGGGGTGAGTTGAGAAGTATGCCGGTTTTTCCCCATTTTCCTACGATGAGTGAAAAGAGCGCCAGAGAGCTTCAAAGTGTGGCCTACTAGCCACTGGAAGTAGGCTGCAACAAGCGCAAAACCATGCAGCAGGGAGTTTAAATACTGTTTAAGTAAGTTACACCTCGGGTAGTCTCCTTGTCAGTTCAACGGTTACCAATTTGCTTAAATTTCAAATAAATAAATAATAAAATCAATAACAATATAAAATGCTGACACCACAATGTCAATATTTTTCCTTACATCAAAAGTCAATAAGTAAACTAGCCTTTCCCTCTCCGTTCAAATTAGAGAAAATGCAGCTTAAAAATAAATTTACCTAAATATTTCTGTAGCCCTCATAAAAGCCACCACTTGCATAATTCTCAACAAAAAATCATACATTCCCAAAATCATGATCGTGAGGATAAATGTAAAAATTATTTAGTTTTATAAATACTAATATATGACGTACCTAAAGGATAATTAAGTTCACGTACTTTTTAAAAAAAACCAAATAAAGTAGGTTTTTGGTTTATAAAATATGTTTATTAATATATCTTTTATTTTAGGTTTCCCTAAAAAAATTTCTAAGCCTTAAGCCATTATTACAGTTTTTAGGATAGTAAGGGTTTATGGCTTAAGCTCCCTCCAAACTTGAAGCCCTAGTGACGCCACTGTTACCAACAACATTATCATTGTTTTGGCTGCCTTTTTGATATAAGCCTTAATAATTCACTAAACAAATTTATGGATTTTCCGACAGAAAATAGAGGGACTTAGAAAAATCGGCATTGATTTATTTTTATTGGTAGAAAATTAAAGATAATAACGTACTTACCATTTTGACATCGTCGTTTTAAACCGTGACTAATAATAACAATAATAAAAAGATTAATTTTCATAAACAAATCGCGTAAGCTGGATCACTGCGCTCTAACAAGGAGAGTACCCGAGGTGTTTATTGCCGATTTTGTTCAAAGTCCAGCGTAATATAAACCTATATGAGATATGAAATTTCCGAAAAGGAGACGTTTCACTACCCATTCGACGTGCCATGGCAACCAAAAATGTATTTGACCACTTAAAACAAAAATAAGATTTTTTTCCTTATTTTACCCAAAACGTTTTACAATTTTACCCCAAAAATGTTCCAATTTACCCAAACTTGATGAAATTTACCTAAATATGGTGCAAATTACTCATTTCGTGATTTTCAAATTTAAACAAAAATTCATAGCTAGGACTTTGTTAAACCGAGAAAATCCCGTGCTATTTTAAATGGAGATTTTTTGGTTTTAAGTGGTCAAAAACATTTTCGGTTTTTATGGCAAATCGAATGGGTAGGGCAACGTCTCCTTTTGGGAAATATCATATCTCATATAGGTCTACATTACGCCCGACTTTGAACAAAATCGGCAATAAATACCTCGGGTACTCTCCTTGTAAGTTTTAGAAACAGTTCAAAAACGGGACATATTTAGTTACCGATTATAGAAAACCTTAATTATTGCAATTGCATAACGCCGTCTAGTATTGCTTTTATCTTTCGATTAATAATTAGTTTAGAAAAGCTCAATTTAACTGATAATTTAGTTCGTACAATTTCAATAAAAGATGAGTTTAACGATTTCATTACTTTAATTCGTCATAAATAGCAAAATAGTTAGTACATCCCAAATAATTGTGGTATGATAAAATACACTTTGAAGCGCGTATAATCCCAATATTCATGAAAACTATCCGCATCAAATATTTGAATAATGTAATCAGTGAACGTTCCATGAAATACTTGACGCGTAAATTTGTATCGATCTCTTATCGTAGCCCAATGCGGCGCATTCTATATTTATTTTTAAGTAGAATTATATTAACCTATCTATTTTGTCCATTCACGCCCTTTAAAATCAAGGTAAGATATGATATTTTTCGGATAATATTACAGCAAGAGGTCGTTCGCGTAAAATTATTTACTTCCACCTAAATATACGAATGAATTTAATGAAATTTTACCAAACAAAGCACCGCGACCTTCGTAAAACAAAAAAAAAACAAATCCAAGAAAACTACTTTAAAGAATCATCCTTTCAAAACCCATTGCACGTAAACTAAGCAAACATCTGACTATTTTCCAAGAGCATTTCTTTAAAAGTAGAAGCTGCTAACGCGGGGCACGAGCCGAAATTTAGGAAATAAGTATGTTTGCCATGCAAGAAGCCCCTTTAAAAATAATTCCATTCCGAATACAACGCGAAGTTTCTAATGACAAAAAGAGAGAACGCTAGAGAACAATAGATCCAGCTCGCTTTGCAGTAGGCACCGTCGCGTTTCACCGTTAGGGGGCAAATAAAACCTCGTTTATGGCGAAAACCCAGTTTGCTCGAGATAAATATTTCGAAATGTCGGCTGACGTAAATCTTAATCGTGTCGTCTTCTCCAAGCTGCTCTCCGCGGACTCTCACCGCCGGAACGAAATTTCCGCTCGCCAGAAAGTTTCTCTGAAATATGATCCCAAGAGTTTTATCTGTTTACTTACGCCGACAGAATCGCGTACACGCCTTTCTTCTCTCACATTCGTTGAAGTTTAAAATTATTAAAAATGTTTACATTTTACCCAAAAAAAATAAAGAAACATACGAGGGCTGTTCCCCGAAAATAACGAAATTCATATTTTAAACCCGACAAAAACCAGATTTCTTCTTCATACAAAACAAAAGAGAAATTTACTGTGTTTCCACGTTTAAAATAAATGTAATTTAAAACATACATAAATTTGCTTTTTGCAAAAGTACATTTGGGGTTTTTGGCGATTTGTGGATCATTGTCTTAAATTTTCATTTTAAAGAAATGTGATTGAATAAATATTTAGTTTCAATTTCAATTATTCTTTAGATTTCAAGTAAACCTTCTATTCACAAAAACTACCACTAGGTCAAATCATATTTGTATATTATAAATTTAAAAAAAAATGCCCTTCAATAAATATTTAATTTCAATTTTAATGCTTAAAATTTCAATTAAACCTTCTCTTTTCAAAAAGTTTCATTAGGTATTATCATTAGTCTATAATATTATTCCATAAGTTGGTCACTTTGAGGAATATTTTAATGAGAGCTAGTGACGAAGTGACGTCATCACATGAAGAAAATCTCCCCCTAGAGAAGCGCTATCAAAGACTACGTGTGTCTACATCTGTCTTGTGAACAGCTCTCAGTAAATAGCTAGTGTTTAAAATTTATATTAAAAAATACAGAAAAAAACCGTTATAGCCCCTTTTATCTTATCTGATCGGATACATTTTTTTTCACCTTATCTGAATTTCATAACTGATCTCCTTTTTAATTTAAAAATCAATTAATCAAACAGGAGCACTACCTCGCGTTTACTTTCTGATTTCTGATAAAATACAGATTATAAATACGTTGAAATTAAACAGGTGAATTTTATTTTAATCTGTTTATTCAGATTAAGTCCAGCTAACTGTTATCTGCATATGGGTTAAAAATTTGTTATTCTGATTTCGATACAATTGAAAAACTGTGGCTATTATCAGACGAAATAACAATTAACCTATCCCGTCAGCGTTAAATTTTATATTCACATTTAAAATGTCCATAATAGGGTTACACTATTGTGTAACGTGGAAATAACGTCATACACAAAAAAATCAGTGCCTTTGGCGAGAAAAATACTCAACTTAAAAACTAATTATCACGTGAATGGCTACCAAAATGGTTCTGAACAAGTTATAGTGAACTGACACACTTCATTGAATAATAAATATAACCACCGCCGATAATGGTGCCTTGGTAAAGCATCATTTCGTACCAAACGCGTTATTTTCCAACAGATAATAAAATTAGATAGATCAGAATTTCGTACCCTCTATTCGAATTCTGAGAGCTTTATGATTGACGGTTTTTAGCACATGACATCTAGAGTTCCAAAAATACCACTTTTTGGAATATTGTAATTATTAATATAATAATGGTAATTAGAGGGAAATAATGATAAATATTGGTAAATATTGGTTTATATTGTATGGAAAATCTACCATATCTTTCGAAAGTAAATATATCAAATTAAAGGGGAACGGTCAAACTTTAACCAGTTAGATATCCATATAGCCCATTAAAAACTAAAATTTATGGCGAAAACCGCATCAAAAATATTGAGTGGTTAATTTTTAATAAAATAAAGAAATTTCGGGAAATCAAAAAGTGCGCGTCCGCCGCGACACCTGGTGAGAAGTCGTTGAGACAGAAAAACAACGTAAAAGCGCGCGTTGCTGAAGACGCCCAAAATATGTTTTGTACGCGCGGCGCGTTCCAGTTATAAGAGACTTCAGCCTAAATTGCGCGATTTTAAAAGTTAGGATAGTTCGCAAATCGCTCATACGGGGATAGGGGCGCTGGCGGCAGCCCCTAAGATGGCGGCAAAAATTCAAACCCAAACGCTTGGCGTTATTTTTCGTTTCAACTTTTTGGGCCAAAAGCTATTTTTCAAGACAAAAAAAGGTGCGTGTTAGTATATTGAACGTATTGTTAATCTTTTGATACGGAAATAAGGCTATATTTGGAAAAGCTTGGCCGTTCCCCTTTAATATTTATTTCCATTACTCCACTTGTCGATTCTAAATATTAAAAGTTTGATCTCCATAAATGTAGAATTAATTAAGTTTTAAATACTCTATATAATTCATGGAAACCGCGCGTCATCAAATTTTATCTGTAAGTGGTTACCATGGTTACTATGGACCTAAGTTCAACTCTATTGACTATACCAGCGAGGCAGTTATTTCGAATCTAGGGTACGAAGTCTATATTATCTTCGATAAGACATGAAAAGCAATTTAAAATAAGAAGCTGATAAAGCGAAAAGATGTAACGAATCGAAGGAAGACTAAATTTCAAAATTCGCAGACGGTGATGAGAAATTTTCGCTTTTAATCTAAAAAGAGAGGATTTTTTTTGGGATGGAAGAGGGTATTAACGGGAATTTTCCAACCGAGTTCTTTCGGGGAAGATTTTCTTCTTGGCAAATAAAGAAGATGGCAAAACATCCGTCGGTGAACTTAAAAAAAAAACAAGGTCCGGGCGTTCGCTTCCAAAGAGAAGGAAAAATCTTTATCCGTTGCTTTTAAAGGGAGCGTATAATCCGGTTAGAGCTGTCCGTGTTCTTGTTCGTCTGGCCAGCCTTTTTTCGGACTTCAAAAATAAGGGTCAGCATTTTTTCTCATCTCCAACACTCACAGATGGACTTTGGCGAAACGATTGCGTAAAAAAAAACTAAGCTTTAAACTTATTTTCAAAGCTATTTTCAGAACTCAAACGATCGATGGATGGAAAGAGAAAAATAAAGATAATATTTTGAATTTGATGCGCGCCAACCGAACCGTTTCGAAGGCATTGCTTTATCGAAGATGAAGGAAAAGCTATCGGAATTATCAATCAGAAAAATGCCACAAGTTTTCGAAAAAATATATATCTTTTTTTTCTTTGTTAAAGAATTAAGGAACTTTTCGAGAAATTAATAAATTTTATCTTATCAAACTTTTCGCGACGACAATGTAAGTTTCACATGATTTTTCCATTAAGCCGAAAGAACGGAAGTACAGGTCGAGAAAAGAGAATTGAAAGCTGCTAAAAATATGACGAATTTACGTTTTCAAAGAAAGGGTTCAATGGTTTTCTTATTTTAAGTCCATTTCATTGCTTAATAAAAGAAAAATTGTTTGAAACGGCTAGTTCACCGATGGCATTATGAAGAGTTTCTTCACTAAAGTTTCAAAGAGAAGAGCCTTTTTTATTTGAGTCAAACCAGGAACATATTTAGCTTCTTGAAAACATAAGAGTCTTTCTTCCAAGCGCCCTATTACTCTAAATCAATATTACCTGAGAGTAATAAAGTAGTCATTATTAATTATAATTAATTATAATTAGAATTATATTAACACTAATAAACATCCACGAAACTTTATTCACTGATCAGTAGATAGCGTTATATATTTTTCAAGGTGCTAACCGCTCTCTGAAGATCTGTACACCGATTACATAAATAAGAAAATGAGTACAGCCTTTGGTAGTGCTAAATCTGTACTCACTTACGTAATCATTTTAGTGCAGTCAAAGCTACAGACTTTTACACCGATTACGGGGAGTGATCAGCCCCTCGATATTATTTTACCGTAGAAGTGGATGTTATTAGGAAACATCGGTAATCCATACCTCTACTTGGAATGCTTATCACGGCCGATTTTCGTCTCGATGAGGCTGACGGTTTTTTTGACGTCACTATGTTAACTTAACAAACCACAACGTGAGAGGGGAGCGAGCGCAAAGGGTATTTTTTCTCTCGTAGGTGGAGCCAAAGCCGTCAGAGTGATCTTACCATAATATTAATAATCAGCTAGGCTAATACCCAAGGCACCATACGCTTTACGGCAGGATAAGCATTCCAAGTAGAGGTACTTGGATTCCTGGAAAGAACGATTTTATTGATTATAATTGATTGCTTTTAATTTATTGATTTTTTATGTTTTATGCCTGCTCATCTTTATTGATAAATAATTTGACTGCAGCGATAACGTAAACTATAGTTAAATTAAGCTTAATTAAATTGAATTTTTAATTATAATGAAATTTAATTGCATTTTCTTTGATTTGAAATTTCTAAGGAACCAACTTTCGTACATTTTCGTTGATAATACGTGATTTTAATCAATGAATTAAATCAAAGCACATTTTCTACATTTCCGGAGGGTAAGACTTATAAATCCCTAACAGTGATTTCGAGTAAGATCCTCTCTGAAAGAACAATCAGTTTTTATTCCAAGGATATCGCGCCATCTAGTATCGGTAGTGCGCCTTACCTTTTATCTCACAAGAAACTGGTAGTTAGGGAAAAATTCAATTTAACAATTATGTTAGCTCGTGCGACTTTAATTAAAAGTAAATTTACCGATTCATTTTGATGAATCATTCAAACAAAATATAATTGCGTCAAGATTAAATATTTGAAAACAAGCTCACGACAGATGGCGTAGGTAAACGGGTCGACTCGAACGTTAATGGTAGCGTACAGCAACCCTCAATGTTGAGTTCGTTTTCTTTACTGTACGATATTTCGCATATCCGGTTTTGACGTCACGTTAAAAACGTTTAGTCAACGAAGTCATCGGCGGAAGGAGCAGATTATTTCGTTGATCAGGTGACGTCGCAGCAGACGCCGTGACAGACGATATTTAAAAAAATTACAACACGTGTAAAATCGTTCAACAAGATCCTACTTCACGTTTAGCAACGCTATCAGCGAAAATAATTTTTCAGAATACCAAACGAAAATTCAGGGGGCAGAGAAGATGGTCAAACTGGTGTCGCGCCTAGGAACGTTTTGGATTAAGGGGGGTCTGCTTGGATGCTAAATTTGGTGCCCCAATCATCGATAGGCTTCAAAAACAATTTGGCGCCTTTTAAAAACCAATTTGGCACCCCTTTCCAATTTTAAAGGGGGTATATTGTACCTCTGAACCCCCCGTTCCTACGCCACTGAATTGGACTAGGTTCGAGTCGCTTCTTCAAGTGGCCCTTAGGCGGAACTGACATTTTTAGCAGAAACACAAAATAGGAGAAGAACTGGGGTTGCACTGATTGGGGGAGGCACTGATAGTAAAAAGACAATAGTAAAAAGAAACCTTGCATCCATTTACGAGGGTGTATAGAAATCAAAGTGTGTGAGATGTGTTGGGGCATTTTTAGTATATGAAGGGCGGAAATGGAAGAAGACAGGGGTGGAGGGGAAAGGGGCCACCGGGGTCCCATTTCTCGGCGTCTTGTTTTACAACTATCGGACCGGGCCTTGACGGGAGGAGGGGGGAACTAAACACGCCCAAAAACCTCGCGATAAAAGTCAACGAGCCAGAAACTTTTCGGAGATTCTCCGATTCGCCAGCGACCCGCTTCGGGCGTCCAGGAATCGAAGAGGCGCGTAAATTCTCGCCGTAGATGTCGAAAAATCCCTTTCCTCTCTATCCCAACGGCTAATATATCCGAAAGACTATTTCGAGCCGAGGCTACAGGCCGGGAAAGAGTCCCGGTGCGAATTCCGGACTCTCTTGGACTCCGGATCTTTTTTGAGGAGAGAAGCTTCTCTCCATCCCTCTATTCCAAGGCCTCTCTTGGGAATTGGAAGTATAAAAGAATAAAGAAATAGTTCTACTAGTTCTCGGAAGGGAATTCTTTCGGCCGTAACTTCGGCTCGCCATCTCCTTCTCATATTACGCAACTTTTATACAAGCTATTACGCGGATATTTAGTTTTTCTATACAAGACGAAAGACTAGTCAATCGTAAAATATTTGTTCACTTGATTAAGGATTTTCAAAAAAATACGTTCGGTAATTTACTGTTATTCTTCGTGTTGCCATGATTTTCTTTGATTTCTCAAACTTTCATTCCGTGATTTCTTAAGTGAATTCCCGGAATTACCTACACATGATTACTTAAACGATTACTCGCGAGATTACCCGAGGTGTTTCTTGCCGATTTTATTCAAAGTCGGGCGTAATGTAGACCTAAATGAGATATGAAACTTCCCATTGGATTTACCATGGCAACCGAAAATATTTTTGACCGCTTAAAACAAATAAATCACCATTTAAAAAAGCATAGGATTTTCTTGAAATGGGTAATTTGGATCACATTTAAGTAAATTTCATCAAGTTTGGGTAAATTGGAACATTTTTGGTGTAAAATAAGGAAAAAATCTTATTTTTGTTTTAAGTGGTCAAAAGCATTTTCGGTAGCCATGGCAAATCGAAGGGGTAGTGCAACGTCTCCTTTTAGGAAATTTCATTTACGCCCGATTTTGAACAAAATCGGCAATAAACAACTCGGGTATTCTCCTTGTCAGTATAAGTCAAATATTAAATTCCCTATTGTCAAAAGGATTTCAAGTTTAATAGCAGACTTTGCTTTGATCGGTCGATTTCGCTTCTTAATGGGTTGGAATTTATTATTAAAGGGGAACGGTCAAGGATTAACCAGTTAGATAGCCCTATAGCCCGTTAAAAACTAAAATTTATGGTGAAAACCACATAAAAAAATATTAAGTGGTTAAATTTTAATAAAATAAAGAAATTTCGGGAAATTGAAAAGCGCGCGTCCGCTGCGACACCTGGTGTAAAATAGGTGAGACACTCCTTGCTTGATTAAAATTGAAAAACAATGCATGTTCCAGTTATACGAGACCTAAGCCTAAATTGCGCGATTTCAAAAGTTAGGATAGTTCGCAAATCTGTCAATAAGGGCGTACTGGCGCTGGCGATACACATAAAGATGGCGGCGAAAATTCAAACTCAAATACTTGGCGTTATTTTGCATTTAAACTTTTTGGGCACAAAACTATTTTTTCAAGACAAAATAAGGTACGTGTAAGTATATAGAACGTCTTGTTGATCTTTTGATATGCAAATACGGCGATATTTGGAAAAGCTTGGCCGTTCTCCTTTAAAAAGCATTAATTGGTCAGTAGATGGCGTTAGGTGTAGCGTATTAATAGCCCAAAAAGTTGAATCTCTAGCTATTAAAAGAGCGTATGCCTTTTCTAGCCACCGGAAAAATTGACGACGTAATCTCGATGAACAACTCGTTGAAAATTAATTTAAGGTACTTTTGCTTAAGACTACCAATGTTAGCTCTTCTGTTTCGAATTCGTTCGTATTGACTTTGAGAACATGTCACAAATAGGCTTTTTGCTTTTACAGAATAAATCCTAGCGTAATAATACAGTTGAATATTCAAGGTGTTAAATAAATGCATACCTTCAATGCAGATTTCGGCGAAAATACCAAAAATGGAATAGGAAAGACAGAACCCTAGCCGCTACTGGATTTGATTAAAAACATTCATCCAATTTTAACGACAGACTTTTTAAAACTTTTTTCTTAGCTTATTCGCAAAAACTAAAAAATTGTGAAACTAGTGCGGTATCAGGCCATGAAAAATAATGATTAATTTTCGGCGCACCGGAGGTCGCTCCAATAAAGAGCGAGAAAAGTTAAAAGATAGAAAGGTAGTGAAAATTTGAACGTGACCAATGGGCCTATAGCCAGCGCCTAAGTTATCTCCGTTACAAATAACGCCCTCTGGTGACCCTCGGGAAATTAGAAGTTATCCGGCGCGCTTCCTTTGGAAATGAGTACGACTTCCCGAAGAGTTTTACCGCTAAAAATGAGAGAGAGGATAATAAATTTTCATTCGGTCTCGTTGTAAAATCACGCTGTAAAGTTATGATAACAATAAAAATTCCGGTCTTGGAGAAAACGGTAAACGACCAGAACGCCAGCCGTTTCAACCGAAAACCCGGTGGGAAAAGAAGAAAGTTCATACGCGTTCATTCGTGGACAAAACTTTGTCCAAAATTAAAGTTTTAGTTGTTTGCTTAATAACAAACTTTTATTTGGAAACTTACTCGCGTTTTATTTCATTTAACCATAAGTTTATAATATTATTACATAAGTGTGCCCCTTTCTATTCTTCACGTGCAATAGCTTTACTGAGAGCTATTCACAAGACAGACGGGCTTAGTCACCGTTTTGCGTCCGTTTGCTAACGCGTCACACTAAACCTTTGTCAGCGCCTCGCTAGGGGGAGATTTTCCACTTGTGAGGATTTCACTCCGTTACTAGCTCTCAGTAAAATATTCCACAAAGTGACAAACTTATGGAACAATATTATAGACTTTCGGGCACCATGAAAAGAGACGTTTAAGCTGTAGCTACATGTTCTTTGTTAGCATCAGTACATTATCGCTAGGGCCAATGGAAACAAAATGGAGATTTCGTGATTGAAAGAGGTTACACCCTAAAGGTTGGTTTTCATTAGGTCCAAAGGTTTTTTTGGTAAACGCTCACCGTTGTGGCGTTTTTACCCTAGTGAAAACCATTCTTTACTGTGCCACAAAGGTGAGCATCGTCTCAAAACTATTGTATTGGGCCTAACGGGAATTTTTTGCGTCAACGCTAACCATTGTGGCGTTTTTACCCTAGTGAAAACCAGTCTTTACTGTGCCACAAAGGTGAGCATCGTCTCAAAACTATTGTATTAGGCCTAACGGGAATTTTTTGCGTCAACGCTAACCATTGTGGCGTTTTTACCCTAGTGAAAACCAGTCTTTACTGTGCCACAGCGGTGAGCATCGACTCAAAACTATTGTATTAGGTCTAACGGGAATTTTTTGCGTCAACGCTCACCGTTGTCGCGTTTTTACCCTAGTGAAAACCAGTCTTTACTATGCCACAGCGGTGAGCATCGACGCAAAACTATTGTATTGGGCCTAACGGGAATTTTTTGCGTCAATGCTCACCGTTGTGGCGTTTTTACCCTAGTGAAAACCATTCTTTACTGTGCCACAAAGGTGAGCATCGTCTCAAAACTATTGTATTAGGCCTAACGGGAATTTTTTGCGTCAACGCTCACCGTTGTGGCATTTTTACCCTAGTGAAAACCAGTCTTTACTGTGCCACAAAGGTGAGCATCGTCTTAAAACTATTGTATTAGGCCTAACGGGAATGTTTTGCGTCAACGCTCACCGTTGTGGCATTTTTACCCTAGTGAAAACCAGTCTTTACTGTGCCACAAAGGTGAGCATCGTCTTAAAACTATTGTATTAGGCCTAACGGGAATGTTTTGCGTCAACGCTCACCGTTGTGGCATTTTTACCCTAGTGAAAACCAGTCTTTACTGTGCCACAAAGGTGAGCATCGTCTTAAAACTATTGTATTAGGCCTAACGGGAATTTTTTGCGTCAACGCTCACCGATGTGGCATTTTTACCCTAGTGAAAACCATTCTTTACTGTGCCACAAAGGTGAGCATCGTCTCAAAACTATTGTATTAGGCCTAACGGGAATTTTTTGCGTCAACGCTAACCATTGTGGCGTTTTTATCCTAGTGAAAACCAGTCTTTACTGTGCCACAGCGGTGAGCATCGACTCAAAACTATTGTATTAGGTCTAACGGGAATTTTTTGCGTCAACGCTCACCGTTGTCGCGTTTTTACCCTAGTGAAAACCAGTCTTAATACGCGCTAGTGTTTCTGGAGTGTAATATTTTCGTCGTTGCGAAATACAATGGCAATTTGAAAAGATATAAACAAAACGTTGAAACGGAGCGACGTGTAATGTCGTCAGTGCTAGATTTCTAGTTGAGGCCTTATTATTTCAGCGTTAGAGTGAAAATGCCTCCTACCAGCCCCTCTGAATGCTCGTTAAGAGGGCGTGTTTCAAAGCGATCTATCTTAGTGCCAAATTAAAGGTCGTGTCTCGAAACGATTTCTGAAAGGAAACCTAATACTAAAACAACGTACTTTATTTCCGAAATAGGTTATATCAAGAACTTCTGTCCTCTACCTAAGCTAAACTCTCAAACGGAACAGCTAGGGCCATCTATTATCGATCGTCAGACGGCTTCTTTTACACTTGTCAAAAGTTCAATTTAACTCAAAATTTAATTTATAATTAAAGTGGATTTTAAGGTTTTAAATTTTGAATAATAATAATAATAAATAATTAATAATTAAAAATAATATAGATCATCAATTATCCAAATTCAATAACCACTTTGTGCCTTATTTATGATTTTAAAACTGGAGGTCAGCGTTTGAATAAGAAATTATACGATTGTTTATATTTATCGATAACCGAGAATTATTCATAAATATTCGAAAAAAAGATTAATTTTGCATGTTAAATCGTTGTTTAATCGTATAATTTATTCGTATAAAACAAATAATACGAATTTTAATGATTAACTGAAATTATTCCGGTTAATTTATTTGTTCCGCCGACCTCTATTTAAAACCAATTGTTTTAAACATTTTAAAGCAATTCCCCACCAGATGGCGTTACTGTTTCAATTTCAATTGTGAATTTCAGTCTAATGTAGGTAGAACTACTTCTTGCTTCCGTAAACGTTTTGACTCGTACGTTCTCAGTACACCTAACTACGTATTGGGTTTTATCTATTTTTAATTAATTGCGTTTCTCGTTACGCCGCTATAAGGACCTCGCATAGGCTCTTAAACCCAGGGTAAATGACACAGACCCTTATTTTCAGTTTCCTCATTAGCTGACTCCTAAAACTCTGAACGGCGTCTAAAAAATATAAAAACCAAACACATCCTAGTAAATGTAATACTTGATTTAAAATAAAACCTGCCTTATTTCGAATAAAATAATTTGGTGAAAAAATATGGCGACATTATATCAAAAAAAATATATTTTCTTCAAGTACCAAATATAAAGTTGAAGAGAAGAGAGTTCATTCCACCAACCCCACCGTAACCCACTCGACTACAGAGAGTTTACTGTCCCTTTAAGTATCTTAGCAACGCGAGAGAGATTCTCCTATGTTAATGCACGCTTGTTAGCGGCGATAATATGATTTCCTCTGTACCCAGGAGGGAGAGAAAGAGAGAGGGCAAGGAACAGGGCTTTCGTGGTGGGCGACGTTTTTAAGGCGCTTAGGGCCGGCACGAGCATCCATCCACGAAGACTGGTAATAAGGGCGCTGAGAAATGGCTGCAAAATGATATCCTTCTTAAGAAAACACCAGAATATATTTTCTTATGGAAATTTTGCGGCTTCAAAAATCCACTGTGGGGATGGAGAGGGACGTCCACTAACCGGGGCGAAGGAACGGGGGGTGGCATATTCTTCAATTCAGCCCCCCTCGCAGCCTTCGTAAAGTGAGAGAGACAAGCCGGTTTCAAAATAAACATTCCTGGCCATCCCGTCTGGGATGGAAATCAAATTAGAATATTTCTTTTGCCACTTTTATTTTCCTTAACTCGAAACCGACAGCGACTTCAAGGCGCTTTCTCTAAATATATTAAGAACTTCTCAAACTACGTGTGAGCTGCTATCGTGAAGGATTTAGGAGGAATTTTCAACTACCCCTTATCCTTTCATTTCACATTTCACACCTCTACTTACGCTATTTTAGAAACTGTTCCGAAGTTTCGACTAGGAAATGAACTCTTAATTAATATGATTAGTTCGAGAGGCTGGAAAGTATTTTTTTTAATTTTGTAGGGGTTTCGATCTGACCTATTTGTGGTCTACTAGCGCCTGTATAAGTGTTCTACGCGCAGTACATTAGTGTTCAGGGAGCAGTAGCTCACCAGGGTTAAGAATTAAAATAAGTGGTGTGAAAAATTGGATTATTGAAGTAATAACCTCGTCAGTTTAATGTTGCAGGAAAGCGAGATCGAGCTACATCAGCGCCATCGGGTGTCTAAAATTTGAAATACATTCCGTCCATCACCATTTATATTTTTAATATTCTAGTAAAACAAAAAAATTTAAAACGTTAAAAATAATATTTTAAACTTATTAAACCGTGAAGATAATAGTTAAACATTTTTTAAACATGATATGTAAATAAAATGATTTTTCACCTTTCTTAATTAAATTTAAGAAGTTTGTAAGAATTTGTAACTGCCAGAGCCAGTAATCGAACCTCTGCTTAAATCGTTTTATCCATGGCCAAAAAGAAATTATATCTCACTTTATTCAAATATATTCATAATTATTTACACCAGCACCATCTAGTAGCGGCTAAAATCCCTATTGTTCAACGCCAGAGCTAACCAATCATTTGTACTCAAATTACCTAGACTGATGGTCCAATGTATATACAGAAGACGTCAATTAAGATATGAAGCGTAAATGTAAATTGATCCGCTAAACTAATTGCTCTCTATAATTAGGTGGAAGGCTAAGGTACATGATTTTCAGGTTCACTCGAAATTAACTATATTGTTGGCGCTTTGCACCTTCCGTCTTTCTAAAGATTTGTGAGTCCAAGTTTTACTTAATATAAAAAATCTGTTAATTCGAAAAGACTTTTCTATCAATTCCTAGCTAAACAGGCCAAACACTTTCTCAAAGACCACATAGCACTAGTTCGATAGGACTTGCAAACTTATTTATTCTTTGATTTATTCTTATGCTCACTGCTATTTGATTGGTATTTTCTGAAGCGTCCCCCATAAAGTCGATTTCCAATATATAATAATAATAATCAGCTAGACTAATACCCAAGGAACTAGAGGTCGGGGATGGTTAACTTTTATTCAATAGATAAAGCTCTCAAAATTATTCGTAAAACGTTTTGATCAAGTAATTTATATTTCTGTATTATCCGATTAATTTTTTTTATAAATTTGTAAAATTAATCGGAAAAACGACGTTTTTTTCGATAAAAACCTCAAATTTTACGAATAGTACATGTTTTTTAATCATTTTCCGAAATATTAACCGGTAAATTTCTTTGTTTACATTTTTTCCCCGAAAAAAATCAATTTAAACATGGATAATGATTAACCGTTACCGACCTCTACAAGGAACCACCATAGGCCTAAGTCATCTTGCGACTTTTCATGCCTTTAATTCAGGTGGCCGGGTTAAATTGCGTAGAAGGGTGGTGGAAAGCCGTGCATGCCACGCTAGCCAACAGCTCCCGACACAAACTATTACCTTTAACCTCTACAAGTTTGCTGCTGATATTTTCGAGGTACGATAAACTCGATGTCGATTCAACTTTAAGCTTTGACTTGAATTTACCTCATTGCCCAGTAAAGATATATAGGTTTTTATTCAAGATTCGAAGTAAGTAGTTAGTAGTTACTTTTAGAAATGTTAAGTTACGAGAAATCACCTATGGACTGCATTGCAAAGAGTGTTAAAAACCGCAAATAAGTAGAATAGTGAGAGTAGGGAGCTGTTGCCACGTTAGGTAACATGGATTGACTCATGATTAAATGGATTGAATCATGATTAAATGGATTGCATCATGATTAAATGGATTGCATCATGATTAAATGGATTGCATCATGATTAAATCTATTAAATCTTGATTAAATGGATTGCATCATGATTAAATGGATTGCATCATGATTAAATGGATTACATCATGGTTAAATGGATTGCATCATGATTAAATGGATTGCATCATGATTTAATGGGCTGAATCATGATTAAATGGATTGCATCATGATTAAATGGGTTGAATCATGATTAAATGGATTGAATCATGATTAAATGGGTTGAATCATGATTAAATGGATTGAATCATGATTAAATGGGTTGAATCATGATTAAATGGATTGAATCATGATTAAATGGATTGAATCATGATTAAATGGATTGAATCATGATAAATTGGGTTGAATCATGATTAAATGGATTGAATCATGATTAAATGGGTTGAATCATGATTAAATGGATTGAATCATGATTAAATGGGTTGAATCATGATTAAATGGATTGAATCATGATTAAATGGGTTGAATCATGATTAAATGGATTGAATCATGATTAAATGGGTTGAATCATGATTAAATGGATTGAATCATGATTAAATGGGTTGAATCGTGATTAAATGGAATGGGTTGAATCATGATTAAATGGATTGAATCATGATTAAATGGATTGAATCATGATTAAATGGGTTGAATCATGATTAAGGGAATGGGTTGAATCATGATTAAATGGAATGGGTTGAATCATGATTAAATGGAATGGGTTGAATCATGATTAAATGGATTGATCTATTATAGCGGGAAATGTCACCCTGATGATTATAATAATAATCAGCTAGGCTAATACGCAAAGCACCACCTATATATATATATATATATATGGAAGAAAAAAAGGAAATTGCACACCAAAATATACAGTGCGAAGGGTGATGAAAATGGAAATCGAGATACCGAGTCGATAAAATCGTCAACAGGTCTAAGTTTATTCTCTCTTCAAAATACCGAAGGAATAAGAAGGAATTGAGAGATATATGTATAATCACAAGTTTATATAGAGAGACCTTTTAGAATGTAACCCAAATGTCTGAAAGAAGCAACGTCAGGAGTATTTTAGGTTTTGGTGGTCTCTCTCCCCGTTGACCCTAAAGCGATCTTCCCAACTCCCCACCCAGTTAAAAACGATAAAAGTGTGGAATAAATCATGCCTCATAAAGAATGAAGAAAAATTCACACCGCGCGCGCGTGCCCTCCGCTGTCAACGATTTCCCTGCGTACCTTATTTAGGTCCATTTACATTTTTTAGGGTTGTATAACGGTAGTACTAAAAAAATTTAGGCTATATATTATATACGAAAGATAAAACTCTATTTCATGTTCATATTTTTTTCTTAAAGTAAGAATTGTACCGGAGACCAATAAAGAAAAATAAGGTTTTTCGTTGCAAGAAACAAAAATACTACGGTTTTTTTAAATTTTACAAGAATTTTTAAAATTGGTGTTAAAGATTTGGTAGCTGAATTTTCATCAGAGGTGTGTAGGAGTGTGTTTTTGAATTTTTTATTAAAATTAGTTTTTAAAAACTCAATTAAAGATATAAATTATAATTTATATTATATAATTTTTATGTATGGAAATTTCTTTGAAAATAATCTTTCACAGTAATACATTATTTGGGAAATTTATAAGTTAATTTCTAAAGATAAATTTCCAAAAGAAATGATATTGCAAGGAGTATAATTAAACCATAGACATTTTTAGATTAGTTTCACATGTTTTTTAAAAAACCATTTCTACACGATGTTAACCTATGCCATTGGGAAATAACAATGAATTAAAAATACACCCATAATAAAAGTATGTAAGGGAAACAAACATTGAGATAGAACTCATTCATTGTTCTAGTTTAACTGTTCTATTTCTAATCGTTGTAAATGCATAAAAAAGTAAAACTTTAAACCAATTTAGTCTGCAATTTAAAATTATCGGTAGTACTGTAAAAAAAAGAAATTAATTGAGTTAAAATGGTTTCGCTAAATAAACAAATGTTCATTTTCATCTGATTATTTTCTAGTGTTGTTATTTTTCCGGAAAAATAAAATGCGGAAAATTTTACAGAAAATTTTCCGAATTGCGAAAAATTTACCGCAAATCGAAACATTAAAAATTGAAACATAAATTACTTTTTAAAGGTTTTTAATGTTTCTAACTTCAAAACAATAATAGTGTTACATTGTTTAAACTTGTCTAGAGGTTTAGTTTTACTTTTAGATTCGAAAAACTGAGGCGAAAATGCCGCTTCATTTAAATTTGCAAACAATATATTAAACTAATCATGAAATTAAAACTCTTTTTATTTTTTCAGCAAAATACGGAAAATTTTCCGAAAAAAAAGCGCCTCGGTAATTTTTCGGAAAATTTTCCGACTTACAACACTATTATTTTCAATACATTTTCAGATAATTAAAAAAACGCCAAAAGAAAAAAAAACATTTTCTCATTGTTTTTAGATAATATAAATATTTGACGTTTCAAATTGGTGGAGTCATCTATAAGTACTAAGCGTATTTAAAAATCGAACCTTTAATGGCGTTAAAAGTATTTTTTCCATTATCTTATTTGTATCGATCTATTGATAACTTCTGGGATCAGACTCAGTTTCCAAGAAATTAAAATCCTTATAAGACAAGTCTTTCGATGCTTTTCTGGAAATACGAGAAAGTCGCGGTGATTAGCGGGGCAGCCTCGGAAGCGTATACTAGGAAACAATGAAATCTTTTTTTCTAAAATCGTCGAAGAAAGGTCCTTTCCTCCTTAAAATAGAGTACAATTCTTCCGTAACTGTAATTGGACAGTGTCCAATAGAGGAGAGGTATTTTCCCTAATGGCCGGATGAGGGCGCTACAGATAGAAGAAGAAAGAAGTCCCCCGTTTCATTCTATTAGCGCGAGACTCCCGAAACTAATTCCAAGCCAGACTCGTCCCGAAGAAAGGCCGGAGACGAGAACTCCAAAATAACCCAGATGGATAAAAAACGAAACTCTTTAGCGAGCCCCGGCAATATGGACTCCTTAAATAACAAGAAACGCCATCTAGTGGCGGAAAGAAAAAATACCGAAAGCGGCTTCCAGATGTACCGTTTTAATTCGAGTCGTGAAACACGACGGGAAATGGCCAACTCGCCATTCTCTTTTATCCTGGCAATGGTCGCGATGGGGACGGTCAAAGGCAGATAGAGAACTACCATTACCTATAGCCTACCTTATGAAACCTATTAAGGTAGAGGGTAAGAATCTCGAGGGAGATCTGGGCTAGAGTAATGAATTTACCTTCATTTTGGGAATTTGTGGTCTTACCTAGAAATAAGTAAAACTTTAAAACAATTTAGTCGGCAATTCGGTACAATCGGTAGTACTGTAAGAAAAAGAAATTATTTTTGATAATATGGTTTGGCTTAATAAACAAATGTCCATTTTCTTCTGATAATTTTCAATACATTTTCAGATATTTAAAAAACATAAAACTATTCAAATTAAATATTACTGTCCTTAGTTGGGTGGCGGAGTGGTTAACACTTTCGCCTCGCAGCATGATTAGCTGGGTTTGATCCCAGCTTGTGGCACTGGGTGAAAACTCGGTACAGGTCCTTCCGCGTTGAGTTTGCAAGTTCTCTCCCCACTGGTTTAAGGGGTTTTTCCCCGAGCTCTTCGGTTTCTCGTTCCATAAAAACTTGTAGAGGTTAACGGTAATAGTTGGTGTAGGGAGCTGTTGGTTCGCGTAGCATGAAGGGCTTGCCACCTCCTTCCTACGCATTGTTGAGCGCATTGTAACCCGGCCACCTAAACTAATGGCTTTAAAAGTCGCTGGATGACTTAGGCCTATGGTGGTGCCTTGGGTATTAGGCTAGCTGATTATTATTTAAATATCGCGAGAGTAAAAATATTAACAATTAATTTTAAAAATGATTACTATTGCCGTGGTTAAAGAGATTTCATTCAAAATGATCCTTTAAATCATTCTAACACTTTAATTTTTTCACGACCTCAAAAGAATCTTCAACTGTATATAAAAATGTAATGTAATGAAGAAGCCCCAAAGGAGCAAACTCGGGGGCGTAAAAAATTGGTCGAGATTGGAGGTTTCGGTATAAATCAGTTTGTTGGTGATTCGGTCGTTTCCCAGTAGAGTATTTGGGAAGGCAGTCAGTGCCCTCTGGCAACGGACCGTGTCATCATCGGTAGACTTTTCTTAAAGAGGCGAGAAGGGGGACGTGATTCTGAGCTACAGACGCCAGCAGCGTTTCCTTAAAAGAAATGATCCTTGGGTCATCGTGGCGGCCTCCGGCTATCCCATTTATTCGCAACGCCATCTAGGGACTCCCAAACATCGAAAGCTTTAAAAAAGTCGGGAAGGTGAAGGGGAGGAAAACTAGCCACGATCATTGATCCCTCGATGAATTAAATCTTTTCTCCGAATCAACCCTACTTAGAGATACCTACCACTTCCAGCATTCGAATTATATTTCGACCAGAACGAATCGAAGCCACTTACAACAAACAAACAGCTTTCCATGATGAACTTTTTTTCGAATTTTTCGGTTGTAGCTTAATTGAGCAATAAGTCGTACTACTCTGATTGTACAACTTTATATGTTTTGCCATAAAAAATAACTGCATTTATCTGTACACGGTCAATCTGTGGGTCAAAAACAAACAGTCATATAAATTATTTTGTAAATAATTTAATTTAATAACTTTTTTAAAATATTCCATTTTACGGTATTTATATTTACAATAGACTTTTTATAAAATAACGTGTCCTTCTTGTTTACTGTTTTTTATAACTTTAACAATGCTTCTCCAGCTCTCCTACTAAAGTGAGTGAATGAATTCGTCCATAGGTTTGACTGCACAATTTCAAGAACAAGTTGGGCAGTCGTAGCGAATTTATGGAAAGGCCTATAATTCTAACAGAAAAATAATTCCAATTAATTATTTTTAATATTTAGTTTGTAACTAATATATTTTTACACGTATTTATTATTTACATTTTAACCTTGAAATTATTTTTAGTAAATATCTTAATACATTAATTTTTAACTTTAAAAAGACATTTATAAAACAGTTACAACTTAATGAAAATTTGAAGCACCAAAACTTGAAAAGAAACGGACGCTTAAAAAACATTAATTGAAAGAGAATATTGATTGAAATATTACTCGATCTTTGTGATTACATACGCGGTATCAAATAACGCTACCCACTCAAATATTCCAAATTCAATTACTGAGAAATTTTGAGGGTTTTTTTTACTCTGTGACAAATAAAAATTAATAAAAGCCAGGTTTTTGGCGAACCCTAAAGAGAGAAGGAAATAAAATATCTCGAGCGTTTTATTCTTGAGAGAAATTGAAAGGCTTTAGTTAAAGAGATAAGAAACAATAGCACATTGACTTTTTCTGGTAAAAGTAATAAACCATTCAAGGTTGAAATTAAAATGATATTTTTGGCATATTAAGTAGTGGAAAATAATCGCACAAAGCTTTCTTGTCTGATAAAGTGAATCCCCTCGCGTAGCGTCTACTGTAGTCCTAAGTCCCTAACACTTTGACAGCTAGTAACGTCTGCTTAGAACGTATTCAGTTCAGCTGAGAATATTTAGAGGCAACTAAAGCCTTCGCAGATCTTGCGGCTCATAGGATCTTTAGCTACTACTTGAATTTAACGGTGTTTATAAATTGAAAACGACACAATATTTTCGTCGAGCTAATGTGACCCGTAGTATAATATCTATAACTCGTTTAAATACAAATACTGAATATTACAATTTTCCTGATCAACAAATCGAGAGATAATTATGGCAAGTTGTTCGTTTTCTAGCATTAAATTGAAATGCTCCTAAGCCTTGTATATTAAATTCGAAATCGGAGACGCATTTAAAGAAAAGCAGGGTACACAAAAGCCAATGTTTTTCTTTTGACACTGCTCACAGGCGTTAGTATTTGTTAAACCCATTTTTGTTTCCGTCATGCAACCTAGAGGTCGGTAACGGTTAATCATTACCCATGTTTAAATTTACTTTTTTCGGGAAAAAAATGTAAACAAAGAAATTTACCGGTTAATAATTCGGAAAATGATTAAAAACATGTACTATTCGTAAAATTTGAGGTTTTTATCGAAAAAAACGTCGTTTTTCCGATTAATTGTACAAATTTATCAAACAATTAATCGGATAATTCAGAAATATAAATTACTTAATCAAAACGTTTTACGAATAATTTTGAGAGCTTTATCTATTGAATAAAAGTTAGCCATCCCCGAGCTCTAATGCAACAAATATTTTTAAAATGTGTTAACATTCTATTGTAACTATAAATGCTTTCTTTAGCAGTCAAAGTGAAAGCACGCTTAACTGATTTTAAAGATATTAATATAGTCTTGTAGATACTCCCGACGTGGTCGTTGAAGTTTCTAGAGCATCCTGCTTAACCTCTCTATTAAAGACAGTGTCGGCTCTACGTCAAGTAGCTCTGTTTTTAACAGATGTCGCTATCGGCGAAAGGCGATACTTATAGGTACCCCTCGCGTTGATTGAATCGTTAATTAGTTAATTGATCAATAACATGAATTACAGCAATTTTAAAAATATTATTTATAAGGGATATATAATTTAGGTTAAAGTCCACTAAATAGTGTATAAGTTGTCTAATACTCTACAAAAACGTTATCATTTGGCTATTTTGAATTTTAGCTTCCAAGACCTATAGTTTTTTCAACTATAGTGCTAATTACGATACCTGTAGCTACCGTTTCATTTTCAAATAAATACTATTTAATTACACAAAATAATCGTTAGTTAATTAGTTAAATTAAATATGATTTTTAAAATTTTGGTCCTAAATATATGACATCAAGCTGGTACTGAATATACCGTCCATGACTGAACGCAGCCAATGTTAGGAAAGTGTGAATGTCTATAGCCGCCATCTTGTCTAGAACAGCGAATTGCGTTATATTCACGGAATTTGGAATACTCGTGTAGTCAAAGAAAATCGGGGGAGGAGGGGAGGGGGATATTTGGAATGATAAAATAAATTTCCGCTCTGCAAAGCTCATTTTACTTTTTCGTCCTACTTGAAAGGCAATCCGTGAGGAAACTCGGAGCGAGGCCTAAGGTTAGTATTTTAGACCTTCGCGGGGAAACGGAAGGAGCAAAAAACTGCAACCCACCGGGGCGTGTTTTGCCTAAGAAAACGATCGAATTTTAAACTCGCGGCTCTCACAAATAAGGCCAGAGTTTCAAAGCGAGAGATAGATATATATATATAAAAAAGTCTATATGTATATTTATTTTTTCCACTGTTTTTTTTTTACCGAAAACATTTCTAGGCAAGGCACGTTTTTTCCCGCGCTTTCGACGCTGTACGTGATCGGACTAAAACTTTACCGCGAGGTTAAACTGCGAAATGATAAACCTCCGCCAGACACGGCCGTAAATGAAAAGAAAAAAAGTTGTACCCTAGGGACGATCGTAACTTGTCGCTCGGTATATGAAAGGTTTGATAAATGACAGACACGGCAAACGATTCTGATAGGCTAAAAGTGGCGTTTGCCTTTTCCAAATCGACTCGCGGGAAGTGGAAGACGCCAAATTTCGTTATATAAAAAGCTGTTCTAGTGGTTCGGATTCTATGTATTGATATATTGTATATCTAGAGAGAAAATGTTTGAGTTTTTCCGTCGAAATCAAATATTTGTCGGTATAAGACTTTAAGTAAACATCCGATTTGAGTCTGACTGGGCCGCGCCGTCAGAAACGACAGAAAAATACTACGTGGTAAATAGAACGTCGATAGTCCAACGCAATTCCACCATTACCCACTTGAACCACTTCACCGTATTCGTTTAAACTCGCTACCTAACAGAAAATGGCCAGATACCTGATTTTTTAAAGATGTTCGAAAGAAAAATCTTCGCTTATTTTTTACTAGACTGAGTAATTAATTTATTTATTTATTTTTAATTTTCCTTTAACTAATTTTAATATTTAAAATCTGCTAACACGCGTTACGACTTATTGTGCTAGATAACATAAAAAAATATTATCATTTAACCATGGTTAATTTAAACTAGTAAATAGTAAGAAATATACTATAGAGACAGATACTTCATGGTTTAAAATAAACTTTTAATTTATTTTTTTAATAAAAGTTTATTTTAAACCATGAAGTATCTGTCTCTATAGTATATTTCTTACTATTTACTAGTATAAAAAAATATTGTTTCTCTTCTCAAACAGAAAACCTCGGCTAACTGTTGGTAAGAAATCGGTTTTGTAAATAAGTGATGTTGTCTAAGAAAACCTTTTACCACAGTTTACTGTTTAAAATGATCTATAAAATTAGCGAATAAGTAGATTAGTCCATTATGTCAAGGGATAAAAAAGCTAAACCCTAAACAAATTTGAAGGGACATCGCACTTCTTCTATGGAATTTGGCTTTCAACCGATTTTTTTCAAATTGAAACATGTTGTTGGGCTTGATCAAAGGAGCAAAATTGTCCCTTGCCATTTTTTCCTAGCTCCTATAGTTTGGCCAGTATCAACGGTCAAAAGTGGACGAAACTTACACTTGTTAGTGTAGTCTTTTTGTTACAAGAAGTCCCGGCCCATCGGTTAGCGCTCTACGTTCGCGCGTCGCTAGTCCGGGCTCACTATCAATAGCGTTTTCTTGCCAAGGTTCAGGATGCTTCCCAAAACAGAGTGTCGGATTTTGTTTCGTTCTGTTCGCCCGATGAACGAACTCAGTAAATAAATAGTTAAACATTGAGTTGTAACTGTCGTGTGACCGTAACTTTAGACGACTATGTGACTGTAATCGATAAATTAGTGATGTGGAGTGACTGTTTCTTTCCTATCAGCGAGTGTTGAATGTGGGATTCAACGAAACGGTTAATCATATATATTCAGATTTCTTAAGTATTTCTTTTATATTATGTTATGTTTTATTATTTCTCATAAATTATTGAATAAAAATAATTCCATTATTATTATTATTATTCATCGAATAATAATTTTCGAGAAAAGAAATAATGAATAATGAAGTAGAGGTGTAAAAATCTTGGAAAGAAAACTCTATTGATACTTTATAGTGAGCCCGGACTAGCGACGCGTGAGCGTAAAGCGCTAACCGATGGACCATGACTTCTTTTAACAAATAGACTACACTAAGTTTCGTCCACCTTTGACCGCTGATACTAGACAAACTAAAGGAGCTAGGGGAAAATAGCAATGGACAATTTTGCTCCTTTGATCAAGCCCAACAACATGTTTCAATTTGAAAAAAAATCTGTCGAAAGTAAAATCCCATAGAAGAAGTGCGATGTCCAAGCCAGATTTCCCGCACGGTACTGACGAGTCCCAAATAGGACGAAACCGATCTACCGTTGGAATTTCTGGCTATTTAATTTAATTTAATTTAGTTTTCCACTCGAAGATTTATTTGGTCCGAGTTTCGCCTCTTTTTGTTTGCTCGAAGACCTATAGGTACGAGCTATTAAGTTTCTTCAAATTTGTTTAGGGTTTACCTTTTTTATCCCTTTTCATAATGGACTAATCTACTTATTCGATAATTTTATCATGCAGTCCATAGGTGGTTCCTTTTAACTTAAAATGATCTATGGCACGTAGAGATAAATTACTTTCGTTAATCCGATCCTCACAGCGCCATCTAGATTGGAAAGAAAAATCGGAAGCAATCGTATATTTACAAGGCAATATGGCGACTCGGAATGGAGAAATGCCTATATACCTTTAGCGATAACGAGACGGGTCATTCATCAAATCGGTTAAAATTAATTCACTATTACTTAAACCTGTTAAGCTAATACGGGGGCCGGCTTTGCATTCAATTAGAGAGTCCAATCGCGCGACAACGTCAATTCGCTGCGACATCAATTCCGAGCCGGGTGACGCGACAGTAGGCCAGCCCCCGCTTCACGAACAAGCCTTCGACGGAGCCAAACGGAATTGCCAAAAGCGGATTAAAATACATTCAATTATCGATTTTCGAGTTACCATTTTGACCCCCAATAAGTTATTACCGTGGAATCTTGGAGAGACTTACAGGGGACGCGCCAATGACGTTCCACAGCCTCAACAATAGCCGTTAGGCGGAGAGCGCCACGCAAATGTTTGCAGATTCCCGGTGTGGGGGGGTCACGGGAAGGGTGGCTCGTTTTATCAAGATAATGCGAACGAGCGGGTCTCGACCGCAAAAGTGACATCCCCTTATTATACGCCGAAACGGGACTTTACGTTGCTTAATTAAAACTATAGGCTCCTTCGGTATTCGTGTCCCACCACCCACCTCGTTGGAGATAAAGGGTGGTAGCGTAAGTAACCCAATAGCTATAAGTATGGTACTGAAATATATTGGTAAGATGATAAGTAACATAAAAACAATAAGTACGACAATTAACGAGATTTACGACCAAACTGATTTTCATAGTTATTGCGTAATCAAGATGTTTTCTCAGCACAGAGCCCTCTAGTGTCTAAAATATGCGAGACTTCCGCTAAGCCGATAGATAGGCGGAATATTAGGCTAAAATGCTAAAAATTAAAAACGTTTTTCTCAGCGCCGTGAGCTCATTTTTTTATCACGCGTGATTCGCGCGCGGGCTTCAAAACAAAGCCAAAGCCCCTCGCGACTCCAGAACGTGCTCTCCAATGTTAGGCTTAAATATTTATCAAAACGTAGTCTTCCAAAACGGTAAGTCGCGAGTCCAAGTCACAGCTTGAAGAAAGTATCAGTGCCGGAAAAAGGTTCGGTTAGAAAATTAGCATTAAAGCAATAGGAAGTGTCATACTTATTGTTCTTATGTTACTTATGGTAAGATCTAGGTAGAAAATGGTCGATTTATTGTCTAGGGCTAATCACAGACCAAGTAAGGGTAGAATACCCTTACTAGAGGTCGGTAACGGTTAATCATTATCCATGTTTAAATTGTTTTTTTTCGGGAAAAAAATGTAAACAAAGAAATTTACCGGTTAATATTTCGGAAAATGATTAAAAAACATCTATTATTCGTAAAATTTGAGCTTTTTATCGAAAAAATCGTCGTTTTTCCGATTAATTTTACAAATTGATCAAAAAATTAATCGGATAATACAGAAATATAAATTACTTGATCAAAACGTTTTACGAATAATTTTGAGAGCTTTATCTATTGAATAAAAGTTAGCCATCCCCGAGATCTAACCCTTACTTGGTCTATGGGCTAATTTATGCTTATTACCTATCGGTAATGGTATAAACTTTAGCTTCGTCTGTTGAAAAATATATTAACCGGTTGTACCACGCCCAAACCCTTCCCTTTATAATCTCCTCTACATTTTCAATTCGCGCACAATCGTTACGAAATAGCAAATTTTGATAACAGCTAGAAATCGGACACTCCGTACTCTCTTTGTTGGAAAAATTACTGCAAGGTCAGTTTGAGGGTGATAAATAGGAACCAACAAAGGTGAGGTCACAAATTCGAAAATCATAACCTTTTCATTTTATGTTCGTCATTTATTTTCTCAATTTTCCGTAAGCTTTGGTCACTCAGTAAATAAAGGTTGGTATTATTGGCATTGTTTAATTTGGCCCTTCCAAAGACTATGAACAGCTCGCGAAGGGTTGTCAGTCCACGTAAGGATTTATATGGTCGCTAAAGAAAAAGAGTATCACTAAACAAATAAGCAGTGTGATAATAGGTAGTGGCATACTTGCATCTCGTACGTTACTTATGGTGGTAGTAGTTAAAGTAGGCGCAGGAGGAGGAGAAGACGCGGAGGCATACTCGTTAACCCCATCCAACCCGTTCTCCTCGACACGGTAACCATAGCAGCGCACACCGTGTACGGAATGTTCCTTAGATAATTGCTAATTTCGATCCGGCGACCTAACGCCATCTGTTAGAATCCGCGGCAAGCTCGGCGAAAACGGGCGAGCGTTAGACGATAACTAGATTGGCAGCAATGGCTCCCCCCCCCTATCCGTTTAAAATTCTCCTTACTCATTAATAGACAGCAAAAGCTGGAGCGAAACCTCTTATGAGCGTTCTTAGTATTCCAACCAGCTCTAGGCGCGAGCTCCCCAACAATAAGCTATTTGACTGTACGCGTCTGGTCTATACAAGGTGTTGCGTGGCCCCTACGATCAGCCTTAGCTTCGCCGCAAAACGCGGGTGTATTGTAAGTTTGGGAGGATAAAACGGAGGCAAACTAGGCAGAAGCTCCGCGAGTGTGAAAAGAATATTCGACTCGCGCTGTGACAGACTGATACGTGATCACCCCCTTCGTTCGTACAGTATTCCTCCAAACTGGCGATACACCCGCGTGTTGCGGGAAAGTACGGTCTGGTCCCAGGGGCAAGGTAGCACCCGCTACGAAAGATACGCCTTAAATTTATCCGCGTACCATAAATGTTTTTCGATAAAAATGCATTAGGAAATTTGAAAACTTTAGACTGCGTGACTGAATATACAGGGTGGAAGCCTCAACCGTGGTCCAGCCTCGGTACTTCTCCTAGTACACCAAAGTGATACGGATTGAACACTTCTACAGGCGCTGGTATTACCAAAATAGGCCAATGGGATAATTATAAGCGCATCTTTATCCAATCGCCCGAAAAAGCATTTGGAAGATGCGCTTCTAATTATCCCATTGGTCTATTTTTAGACTAGGAAAAGTACCGAGGCTGGACCACGGCTGAGGCTACCAATTCTCCCATTGGTCTATTTTTGGCCTACCAGTGCCTGTAGAAGTGTTTCCCTCGCAGTACTCTGGTGTACTAGGAGAAGTACCGAGGCTGGACCACGGCTGAGGCTTCCACCCTGTATAACCTCAAACTTACGAAAGAGCTGAAAAATACATAGTATACGGTGCAAACTTCGGCATCAGTTAAACAAACTTCGATTTACAAATTGGAGAATTTCGAGCCTACTTGGAAAAGGGCGAAGGGAGCTATTTTGAGAAGAGTCGTTAGAAATTATTATAAGCTCATCTTCTAAGTTATTGGATTTGTAACGCGGGTCTTCCCCCTTCCCCCATTATCAAACTAGGCTGGCATTTCAAAGGCAGAGTGGGCATCAAATGATACGTTAACTTTAAATGAAGCGTGTTATACTAATATTCGGCCCACTTAGCGGACAAAATGGCCATCAGAACCCATCCCCGAAAGCGGGAATCCGGGGAACTTTACCATACTCGTAACAGCCCTCCTTTCTCCGAGGCGAGGGTAAGAATCCACCGCCCTGCAATCTCTCTCTCACTCTCTCTCTGCAGAGAAGAAAGTGGAAAAGGAAACTAGATCGACGTGTTTTTTTTAGCCAGCCAGAAGAAACGACGAAAAAACTTCGATGGGGAAATGGCAGTCCACGGAAATCCGATGGGTTAGAACGCTCGGATGCCGAGGAAAAAATCAAAGTCGTTCCCGCCATTGTTGCGTTAGAAATGTTAAAATCGGGCCAGGGTATTCATTAAAAGGGGCCCAGCGCTTGAAAAGTAGGCCTAGACAAAAGGAAAAATTCGACCAAAAACGTGTGGAGGAGGAGGTGAAGGACAAAGGCTCGTAATTCTCTCTTTCCGAGTCCGAAGAGGAAAAAAGTTTTCCTCGGAGTTTCACTATATATACTCTTCTTCGAGGGTGACTGGCCATAGCAGCAAAAAAAATAAAAGATTCCAATTTCCGCCTAACGATGGCGCAGCGGGCGATAAGGGTCTCTTCAGATTCCATGAAAAGAGTTTTCTCTCTTCATTACAGTTAGCGAGCCTTATTTTTGTTACTTCACATTTTCATCTATCTCCCCCCGCCTTTTTTTCAGCGAACACTGTAAATGCGGATTACACGCCGTGATTCGGGTTTTTCTAGGTAATTAGTTTCAATCGTAGGAAAGGGCTTAAGCCTTGCGGGGGGAAATATTTAGACCGAGTGAATGCGACTGACCCGTTGATATATGTATATCCCTGTCCGTGGTATTAGGATCCTGGTGAAGGTGAACCGAGGGGCAGGTCACTTCCATTTTGGGTGCGTCTTAATCATAGTAAAATGATTAAATCAGGGTAATCGTGATTAAATCAGGGTAATCAAGATTAAAAAATCTAATCAAGATTAGAAAATCTAATCAAGATTAGAAAATCTAATCAAGATTAGAAAATCTAATCAAGATTAGAAAATCTAATCACGATTTAAACGAGATTTAATCATTTAAACGAGATTTAATCATTCTAATCATGATCTAATCATTTTAATTACATTTAATCAATTTAATTACATTTAATCAATTTAATTACATTTAATCAATTTAATTACATTTAATCATTTTAATTACATTTAATCATTTTAATTACATTTAATCATTTTAATTATATTTAATCATTTTAATTACATTTAATCATTTTAATTACATTTAATAATTTTAATTACATTTAATCAATTTAATGACATTTAATCAATTTAATTACATTTAATCATTTTAATTACATTTAATCATTTTAATTACATTTAATCATTTTAATTACATTTAATTATTTTAATTACATTTAATCATTTTAATTACATTTAATCATTTTAATTACATTTAATCAATATAATCGGTCGAATAGAGAATTTATCATTAAAATCAAAACTAAAGTACGATTTAATCATACTAATCACGATATAATTTTTTTAACCAGGATTTAATCATTTTAAACAGATTGAATAATTTAAATCAGATTTAATAATTTAAATCAGATTTAATAATTTAAATCAGATTTAATAATTTAAATCAGATTTAATAATTTAAATCAGATTTAATAATTTAAATCAGATTTAATAATTTAAATCAGATTTAATAATTTAAATCAGATTTAATAATTTAAATCAGATTTAATAATTTAAATCAGATTTAATCATTTAAATCAGATTTAATAATTTAAATCAGATTTAATAATTTAAATCAGATTTAATAATTTAAATCAGATTTAATAATTTTAATCAGATTTAATAATTTAAATCAGATTTAATAATTTTAATCAGATTTAAACATTCTAATCATGATTAAACGTGATTTAATCAACTTAATCGAGATAGCCGTTGTTAGTGGAGATATCTTTCGAGAAGGGTCCGGGCCCTGTTAATTTATACAACTACCCTTGCGTTGTATAGTGTTACCAATTCGAAATGAAATAATTACATGCGAATTTTTAAATAGATAGTATGCCTAGCAAGAAGTTTGGCCATAGTTCTACAAACCAGCCCTAACACCTAGAGGTCGGGGATGGTTAACCTTTATTCAATAGATAAAGCTCTCAAAATTATTCGTAAGACGTTTTGATCAAGTAATTTATATTTCTGTATTATCCGATTAATTTTTTGATAAATTTGTAAAATAAATCGGAAAAAAGACATTTTTTTTGATAAGAAGCTAAAATTTTACGAATAATACATATTTTTTAAACGTTTTCCGAAATATTAACCGGTAAATTTCTTTGTTTAAATTTTTCCCCAAAAAAAATCAATTTAATCATGGATAATGATTAACCGTTACCGACCTCTACTAACACCTAAGGTGGATATTACGCATTTTAACCCGGTCACCTGAATTAATGGCTTTAAAAGTCATTTGATGACTTAGGCTAATACCTAAGGCACCACTTTAGGCCTATCTGATTATTATTATTATTATTACTATTATTGGCGTGTTCTGGGTCTATAAGTGTTCTTACCTTGAATAAAATTATTGACCCGTAGTGATAATAAGCTCACAACGTAAACAATGGTCCAAGAGCAATTGGAATTTGGATTGTACTTTCTACTGCTCAAAATGAAGAGTAATAAACTGTAAAGTCATAGTCATCTGCTTAGTAATCAAGGGGCAGGCGAATAGTTTAAATAGTAGTTCTTCAAATGACGATCGAAATTTGTTTATCTCTTTACAGAACTTGAAGAATCAGATCATGACAACAAACGTTTGGGTCAATCAGGTAATTTGAACATTCGTTTTTATTTAAAGAATTACAAATATCATGGTGTTGCTACTTGGCATCAGTACCATGCATCTACTGACAGATACGTAAGCCTTCCCTACAGGGAGCCGTGCCTTAGTTTTATTGCTAGTGAAGCGCACGAAAACCTAGAGGGAATCCAACTTAGAATTTTAGCATGGAGATCCTTTCACAGGGGTAAAGCCATTAGAAACCGACTTTTAAATACCCGAAGTCCTACCAGATGGCGCCAGTAGTCTGAAATGTCGAAACATTATATTATCAATATCACGAAATTGATTGCACGTTTCTTTTTATGCGTAGTATTTCCTGAGTTTTACTTATAGTTTTCATAGAAATATAGCTTAAAATAGTGTTAGAAAGGCTTAAGCAATCCAGTAAGTATTTATTACCTTCCCGCCAAAACGTTTAAATTGGACCAATTTATCGTCGCCGTTAAAACAAAACCACGTATCTTTTCGGTGGCCTTTTTGAGAAAAATGGATTTTTTAATTTTGCAGGGACTTGTGAAATCGCGTGTTAGGTTTTTACACGCGAGTTAATTTTATAGTTAAATAATTTCGTTTCAATATTGAATTTATGAGGATTTTAATTTAAAAATACTTTGCTAATGGGGAATTTTTAGAGATACGTGGTTTCGCGTCATGAAGTGAGATAGGAGCTGAAAATAAGCGAGATACGTGCTTTTGCGCGAAATGCGTTGTGAATATCAAAGATACGTTTTAATGTTTTCTCGATTTAAAAAAATAAATCCAATTGCAACCTATTAATGTTTTTAATGTTATATACGTAAATTGGGGTGTAGAATCTAAATATGTCAATTTCGACAAAACCACGTATCTCAAGTTACGTGGTTTTGTTTTAACGGCGACGTGTTTAAAAAATAAAATCGGTAAAATCGACGTCACTCGTATTAATAGGCCATAAAGATAAAAATTCCCCGGGAATGGCGTCCACTATTAAAGCTACAGCTATGACGCCACGCGATTCAAATAACGTTCCATCTTTGAAGCCAATTGAAAGGGTATATTTTGATTCTTCAAATACGAAAACATTCTTAGAAACCCTTCTCAACGGCATCTAAGATATTCGAACTTGGCAAAAAGAAACCTTTCAGTGTCGAAAGGAAAACAGGGGTATTCCACCCGCAGAGTTTTCCTCCGGGAATTGAAGGAGACACGAGGTCTTTGATGGCAAACTAAGAGAACGTGTTCTCGTCAATTTCAAGTGGTGTGCCTTTCAGATTTCGTTATTCTAACGACGTTCGGAACGCGGAGGTCAAAGTCGCACCTGATGGCGGGTGAACTTCTTCGCGTGAGGTGCCAGATCTCGCATAATCTACAATGGCACTTGAAAAAGGTTTCAGAGCTCCAGCAAGAGAAAAAAATGGATATAGCGAGTGGCAATGCTATCCGCAACTATCCTTTTTGCCATAGTTCAATGGCTAAGGAAAGCTTTTTGTCGGGTACTCCGACAGCTGACAGATCGGGCCCCATCTTAGCCGCCAGGGTGTCTGAGGTTGCTCCGGCGATAGAACCGCGCGGAGGGAAGTCGCCGCTTCCGGGGCTCTAAGCCCCCGCGTTCCGGTTTGCTTAAAAGAATCACTATAGCATCCAGGATTGTCTTCTCGTTCGCTTTTTTGCTTAGCAGACGAAAAACCTATTGGGATCAATAGTGGAGAGAGGCTTCCAGATCTTCCCGCGAAGATTACCAAGCTGCTTTTTCTTATCTGCCCTATAACCCTCGCCTTCTTTTCCCTCCCGAAAGATGGGCCAGATTACTCCTCGATATAACCTCTAAAGTTTTACAACGCTTATGGAAGAAGCAATATTAAATTACAATTTGAAAACAAACAGGTTTGGTTTTGGAAGGGTCTTACACCCTTCTCCGACAATTTTCAAAGTGCAGATAATGTTTAGTTCACCTTTTCAAGCGAATAATCCGCTAGGATAATACCCAAGGCACCACCTTAGGCCTAGGTCATCTTTTAATGCCTTTAATTCAGGTGACTGGGTTAAATTGCGTAGGAGGGTGGTGGCCAGCCCTTCAAGCCAGCAGCTCCCGACACTAACTATTACCTTTAACCTCTACAAGTTTGCTAATATTTTCGAGGTACGATAAACTCGATGTCGATTCAACATTAAGCATTGACTTAATTTACCTCATTGCCTAGTAAAGCTACAGGTTTTTATTCAAGATTCGAAGTAAGTTGTTAGTAGTTACTTATAGAAATGTTAAGTTAAGAGGAACCACGGCTATAAACTGCATTGCAAAGAGTGTTAAAAACCGCGAATAAGTAGAATAGTCCACGTAATAGTAAGGGTAGGGAGCTGTTGCCACGCTAGGCAACATGGATTGAATCACGATTAAATGAATTGAATCACGATTAAATGAATTGAATCATGATTAAAGGGATTGAATCACGATTAAATGGATTAAATCACGATTAAATGGATTAAATCATGATTAAATGGATTAAATGGATTAAATCATGATTAAATGGATTAAATCATGATTAAATGGATTGAATCATGATTAAATGGATTGAATCACGATTAAATTGATTAAAATCACGATTAAATGAATTGAATCACGATTAAATGGATTAAAATCATGATCAAATGGATTAAACCACGATTAACTGGATTAAATCACGATTACACGGATTAAAATCACGATTAAATGGATTGAATCACGATTAAATGGATTAAAATCACGATTAAATGGATTAAATCACGATTAAATGGATTAAACCACGATTAAATGGATTAAATCATGATTAAATTGATTAAATCATGATTAAATGGATTAAATCATGAGTAAATGGAATAAAGCATGACTTAATGGATTATATCACGATTAAACGGATTAAGTCGTGATAAAATGGATTAAAATAATGATTAAATGGATTAAATCATGAATAATTGGATTAAATCATGATTAAACGGATTAAATCATGATTAAACGGATTAAATCATGATTAAATGGATTAAATCATGATTAAATGGAATAAATCATGATTAAATGGATTAAATCACGATTAAACGGATTAAATCACGATTAAACGGATTAAATCATGATTAAATGGATTAAACCATGATTAAATGGATTAAATCCTGATTAAATGGATTAAACCATAAATAAATGGATTAAATCATGATTAAATGGATTAAATCATGAATAAATGGATTAAATCATGATTAAATGGATTAAATCATGAATAAATGGATTAAATCATGATTAAATGGATTAAATCATGAATAAATGGATTAAATCATGATTAAATGGATTAAAATAATAATTACATGGATTAAATCATGAATAAATGGATTAAATCATGATTAAATGGATTAAACCATGATTAAATAGATTAAATCATGGTTAAATGGATTAAATCACGAATAAATGGATTAAATCACGAATAAATTGATTGAAGTCGACAACTCATGCAACCATGGGTCGGCCGAATCAAATGAAATTTAAACCACCTAAACTAGGGACAAAACCATGGGGAAATTGAAAATTTGATTGAAATTGATGCAGCGGTTGCGTAACTAGAGCCTTTCGAAAATAAGTCACTTTTTCAAACTCTTGAAAAGTTCATTTTCGACGGCCAATTTCGTGATGAGGGCAAACTTCGATTTTGGACTTTAGACATTCATAAAAATGCTCTTAAAATAAGCTTTAATTTGATGTTCTACACTTTATGTCTAAACGATTTCTAATAGGCGAAATATTAGATCAAGTCAGTAATAAATTCTCGAAATTTTCAAAAAGATTTTATTTTAATTAAAAAGATAACACTCGATTAGACTAGTGCTTCCAACCGACTCCCAGATATCAGTTGCGATATCTGATCTTAGGCTAAAGAACAGATCAGATCGGTATCTATTTATTCGTTCTTTAGAAATAAAAATATGAAAACCTGGTAGGAATGTTTAGGTTGATTAAATAAAAAAGTACTGTATCAAAAAAACGATATGTGATATTGATTGAATGTTTAATTAATACTGATTCCATTTTAATTTCTAAATATTAATTTAGTGTTTAATTAATACTAATTCCATTCCTAATGTTTATTTAATATTAGTTTAATTCTTAATTTTAATTTAATATTAATTAACTCGTTTGCTCCTATAGTGGGGTTTTAACTGTGAAATGGAAGACAAAATGAGCTGATAATCAAAGTTTAATCTAATTTTCAATCTTTTCTTTGCTCTGCTTTAAAAAAAGCAGCTTCTTCATTCAAGCAATGAACAGCTCGGTTAATTCTGAATATAGTAAATATTTCTTTTACTGCCAATTGGTTTACAAATAAGATAAAGTTCTTCATCTGTGAAAGACAGAGCATAAACAACATTTAATGCCCTAATATCCAATCCATTTCACAGTTAAAACCCCACTATAGGAGCAAACGAGTAACGAACCAGCCGTTTTCAATTACTGCGCAATGGTTTTTAAATTCCAAACATTAAAACCGAGGCCTAGTACAAATACAGGTACCAAAGGCGGGGAATGCATTTCCTCGCCTTAAAATTTTCGTCGATTTGAAAAGTAGATTACGAGTGAAATAATTAAGGGAAAATTTGCATTCCCCGCCTTAAAATTTTCGTCGATTTGAAAAGTAGATTACGAGTGAAATAATTAAGGGAAAATTATGAAATCAAACCTGGAAACTTACTAACAATCATATGAAAAATTCCTAGTTGAGTACAAACACTAAAATTAATAAAAGTCTCAGAACTGCAACACAGTTAGGAAAACAGTCCCGTAGGAAAAGCATTGGGGAGAAAAACCAATTTTAACGAAAATTCGTCGGCAGAGCCACTTAATTTTTGTACCCATACTCTTCTATGGAGATGTCCGCTCCTAAATAAATTCATGTTAACACAGACACTGAATTTATAAAGAAAGCACGCAAACACTGAAACATTTGGCATAATAGCCACTGTGCATGTGCGAAGGTAATGCCAGGAGCAGCATAGCATTGATTGTTTGTGGTGATTTTAGAAAATACCTCCATGGTTACTACAATCATCCTACATTATTCTACTACATTGCTACAGGAATTAAATTAATATGAAATGAAAATTGAGAATTCAATTATTATTAAATACAAATTAAGAATAGAATTAATATTAAATTAAAATTAAGAATTAAACTAATATTAAATAAACATTAGGAATGGAATTAGTATTAATTAAACACTAAATTATTATTTTAAAATTAGGAATGTAATTAGTATTAATTAAATATTAAATTAATATTTAGAAATTAAAATGGAATCAGTATTAGTTAAACATTAAATCAATATCACATATCGTTATTTTGATACAGTACTTTTTTATTTATCCAACCTTAACATTCCTACCAGGTTTTCATATTTTTATTTCTAAAGAACGAATAAATAGATACCGATCTGATCTGTTCTTTTGCCTAAGATCAGATATCGCAACTGATATCTGGGAGTCGGTTGGAAGCACTAGTCTAATCGAGTGTTATCTTTTTAATTAAAATAAAATCTTTTTGAAAATTTCGAGAACTTATTACTGACTTCATCTAATATTTCGCCTATTAGAAATCGTTTAGACATAAAGTGTAGTACATCAAATTAAAGCTTATTTTAAGAGCATTTTTGTCTAAAGTCCAAAATCGAAGTTTGCCCTCATCACGAAATTGGCCGTCGAAAATGACCCCCCGTTGAATAAAAATCACGAAGTTTTAACTTGGTATAATAAAACGGTAATATTTAGAAAATAATAATCAATATTTTCGAAATCAGCGCTATATGTTACCCTAAAATCGAGAGTTTCATAGTAATCATCGAAATATTCTTCAATTTATTATTTAAAATGTTTGAGGGTGCGAAAATGAACTTTTCAAGAGTTTGAAAAAGTGACTTATTTTCGAAAGGCTCTAGTTACGCAACCGCTGCATCGATTTCATCCAAATTTTCAATTTCCCCATGGTTTTGTCCCTAGTTTAGGTGGTTTAAATTTCATTTGATTCGGCCGACCCGTGGTTGCATGAGTTGTCGACTTGACGTGGAATGACCCCATGATTAAATGGATTAAATCACGATTAAATGGATTGAATCATGATTAAATGGATTGAATCATGATTAAATGGATTAAATCATGATTAAATGGATTGAATCACGATTAAATGGATTAAATCACGATTAAAAGGATTAAATCACGATTAAATAGATTAAATCACGAATAAATGGATTAAATCATGATTCAATGATTAATTTAGAATTAAAAGAATAAGTCGTGATTGAATTGTGTGACTTTTGAATACCTCCACCAGCAACCCCCCACCCCCTCGGCTTGAGTTAGAATATCACTCGTGGTTGAAATGAGGATTAAATCTTGATTAAATTTATTATATCGCTATTAAAATTATTAAATTGTAATTGAAATGAATCTATCATGATTAAAATGATTAAATCATGATCGAAATGATTAAATCGTCCTTGAAATTATGAATTAATGATTGAAATGACGAAATAGTAATTGAAATGACGAAATTGTGATTGAAATGATGAATTAGTGATTGAAATTATTAAATCTGGATTGAAATGATTAAATTGGGATTAAAGTTACTAAATTCGCTATTTAACCTTTAATCATTTAATCGTGGTAATTAGGACACCCATAAGCATAGTGTCCTGGCGCGCTTCCTCTTAAGAATGGCGAGGCGTAGAAGAGAAAAAGACATTATTTCCTAAAATACAAGTAGAAATATACCAGAGAAGTATCCACCTTGGATATAAAAATGAAGCCTGTACCTTCGCCAGCTCTTGCCAGTTGAAATTAATCGGAATAATGATATTTACTTATTTATAAAACATTTTTTCCTGATGTTAGAGAATTGATATCTAAGCAAACAAGTTCTTCATTCATCGATTTGTTTTGTAATATCTCATAACATATTATATATTTCTGATAATTCAAAATACGTATTGAAGATAAATTAACTTAGCTAGATAAGTTAGATAATTGATATCTAAGCAAACAAGTTCTTCATTCATCGATTTGTTTTGTAATATCTCATAACATATTATATATTTCTGATATTTAAAAAAACGCACAGAAGATAAATTAACTTAGCTAGATAAGTTAGAGAATTGATAGCTAAGCAAACAAGTTCTTCATCAATCGATTTGTTTTGTAATATCTCATAACATATTATATATTTCTGATCTTTCAAAAAACGTATAGAAGATAAAGTAACTTAGCTACATAAGTTAGAGAATTGATATCTAAGCAAACAAGTTCTTAATTCATTGATTTGTTTTGTTTATAAACTATCCAATTTGGATATCAAAATTCAAGAAAGTAAGGTAAACCAATGAAACGGATGCTATAACAATTAATTGACACGGTAGCCCTATCAAAAACGGAAGAAATTGTCGACGCCCTCTGGGTTCGTATCGTGAAACGATCGGATCGGACATCAACTTCACAATAGAAGTCGAAATGGTGCTGCCGGATATAAAAAAAACCTCTCATTGCGCTTCAATAAATCCTGGGGTCTTTAAGAGATTTCGAACTCCGTACATGTAAATAGAAAAAAGGGACTAGCTAGCAGCCGTCTGTAATTGCGACTCCCACAATACTAAAATGATTCCTTTTTACCGACAGCGAAAGACTAGGCTTTGAAAAGCGAGGGAAAGTAATAAAAAACACCATAGCCATACTTGGCACACGAACATCAAACCGAGTCTTTGCCCGCGCCGAGTCAGATGGTTCTACGAAATAGAATCGCTATTCGGCTGCCCAACAGAGAACCCCTCTTTTTATCCTTAACTATTGTTCGGCTATTCCGTCATAAATTGGGAAGGCCTTCTTTTCAAAAGGAAGTTCCGATCTGACTTTTTTACGGTTATTTCTATGGCAATTTGGTCCAAGGGGTTAGCCGAACGAATTCCAAAAAGTTTCATTTCTTTGCCTTTTATTGTCTGTTAGTTGAAAGGGGTGACACTCGTTTTAAAATATCTATTTCTATTAGATTTAGCAAATAACAACTTTATTTATTATTGAATTACGTTAGACGATCAGATATCGCTTTTTTTACTAACAAATAGGCTATTATTAAATCTATTATAGCGGGAAATGTCACCCTGATGATTATAATAATAATCAGCTAGGCTAATACCAAGGCACCACCTTAGGCCTAAGTTATCAAGTGACTTTCGAAGCCATTAATTCTGGTGGCCCGGGGCACAATGCGTAGGAGGGTGGTGGCAAGCCCTTCACGCCACGCGAGCCAATAGCTCCCTACCCTAACTATTATTAATAACCTCTACAAATTTGTTGCTGATATTTTCGAGGTACGATAAACTCGATGCCGATTGCCTTGTAAAGATATATAGGTTTTTATTCAAGATTCGAAGTAGGTAGTTAGTAGTTACCAATAGAAATGTTAAGTTAAAAGGAACCACGGCTATGAACTGCATTGCAAAGAGTGATAAAAACCGCGAATAAGTAGAATAGTCCATAATGAAAAAGGATAAAAAAGCTAAACCCTAATCAAGCCCGATTTCCCGCACGGTACTGACGAGTCCCAAATAGAACGAAACCGGTCTACCGTTGGAATTTCTGGCTTTTCATTTCATTTTATTTTATTTAGTTTTTCACTTGATGATCTATTTGGTCCGAGATTCGCATATTTTTTTTTGCTCGAAGACCTATTGGTACGAGCTATTTGTAAGTTTTTAAATTTATTCTAATTTTTTAGGGTTTAGCTTTTTATCCCTTTTAATTCTGGACTAATCTTCCTATTTGCAATTTTAATCAGTAGTAGCACTGTGCGATAATTATCGTACGTCTAACAACGCTGTTCGACTAATACCATAATCACCCACGAAAAAAGGGGGGATAGAACCTTTACTTTATTTTTAGTGGGGTGCACCTGTCTAAAATTACAAAAACCCTATCCCCGAAAAATGGCCAGCCCCAACTTAATTTATGGTCGTCGGGGTTGGGGTCGGGGTCCCCGTACGAACACACGAACACTAGTTCCTGATTAGAGTTTGAGACAAAAAACGGCGGGAAAATTTCATGGAAATTGATGCTTTCAAACTAATTAAAGAATTCCGTAATACAATGCCTGTACTAAAATATAATACACTATTTTATAAATTAAAATTACTGAGTATTAAGTAATAAAAACTCGGATAACAAAGAATAAATATCCTATATAAAAGCTTTTTCCTTTAGAAAAAACTCATTTTGAGACAAGCGCGTAAAAATGCCGAAACATTTCGGAAGGGGGGAGGGGAGAAACGGTTCGTGTAGTTTAGTTTAATCACCGGAAAATGGCTAAATAAAGGCGTAGACCATTATCTAAATAAATATTATCTTTTAATAACGGACTTTCCATCATGTAAGAGAATTTCATTTATCTCCTCAAAATGCGCGCGCGGCCTTAGAATTTCCAACCATTATAAAATTTCTAAAACGACGGGGTGCTTTACAATATGGCTTAAACGGGGAGGTAATACGAAACTAAATAACGCCTAAACGATATTACCCGAAGGCTGTTCTTCCTCGAGGTACGATAATTTCGTCGCGCGTCTAAGCTATACGGAAGGAATGGCGATTTTGAAGAAGGGAGTCATTCTTAAAAGGAAACGGGCGCCAAGAAAAAACGAGACAAAGTGATTAACGCTGTCACTGGGAAAGAGGAAGCATTACCCATTATAAATTCGAGACTTAACGGCCTGGCTAAACCTTCTTCCTACGGAAAATTTTGACCTGAAATTTAAAAAAAAATAAAGAAGTTGACGGCCGTTAGAAAGAGCCTTATACGGAGCACTTTTTAAATGGAAGGTTTAATTAAAATAAACCATGTTTGCCATCGTTTTCGCTCCTCTCTTTCATGTCCCGAGTTTTACGTCGTCATTTCTATATTTATCACGTGCTTTATCTTTGATGATTAATCTTAAATTTAATTAGCTTTAGTAATTATAAAAATTAAGTTCAAGGTTTAAATTTTGTGTCTTAGACAGTAACGGTTTGTTACCGTGGTTTCGATGACTTAGGTTAACACTTTCTTCCCAATTAAAATTAAATTAGACAGAAGTAATAACATATTAAATATACGTTAAAATAATGTCTGATGCAAAATAAAATGGACTACAAACTTAATAGTTACAATTATTTTAATAGAAATATTTCAGAACTTAATATTTAAATTTAAAGTTAAAGGAGCACAGTAACGTGACTTTATCGGCCACTCTCTACCTAAAGTTCCAAAATCCGGTATCTCGAAAAGAAAATTTGTTTAAAAAAATATTTAAGTTTTAAAATGTAATATTACTCAATGCTTTTTCAAAAATATAAAATAACCGATACCTTTGAACTATATAGGAACTATTTTTCTCATTTTCACCATAAATAAACGTTGAAATTCCAAAAAAAGAAACACTTAATTCGAGATACCTCCCTTTGTAACTATGAAGAAATAGGCAACCCTTTAAAAAAAATTGAAACCAAAGACAAACGATTGGACAGAAAACGGTTGATTTTGCTATTAAAATAGTGGTGGTAAAACAACGGCAGACGAGTAACGCCATCTATTGATCAGTGAATGAAGTTAAGCGGGTGTTTATTACTGTTAAATATCAAAAAATTTAGTAGTCACAGGTAACCTTAATTTAGAGTATTTAAAAATTTTTAGGCTTACAGAAAATCACTCCATTGAATCCAATAAAAAGGATTAACCATAAATGATATTTTGATACATTAGCCAATCACGATGAAAGAGAATAACACCATGGGCATTTAAAAGCGAAATCTATCACTAGATTACAGTATATGTATGTAGAGAAAGATAGCCAAGATAACATTTGAAAAATATTAAAATTTGTAAAAAAAAATGATATCTAATTTAATTAGCTCTGAAAACATATCGCCAATCAATTGTAATGAGACCCATAACGTTCTAGGCAGCGATTCTTTAGTTTGATATCGAAAACATTAACGAATTTGCTGATTAAAATTGTTAGCATTAACGACTTTGCTGATTGAAATCGCTACCATTAACGACTTTGCCGATTGAAATTGCTACCATTAACGTTGCCATCGAATAAAATTGCTACCATTCATATTTATTTTGATTGTGATTTAAAGCATTAACGACACTATCAACTTTCATCCAAAGCGTTAACGACACTTTCAACTTTGATCTAAAGCATTAACAACACTTTAAACTTTGATCGAAAGCATTAACAATACCATCAATTAGGATTATAACCATAATGGAATTCACTTGCAGTGGCGTAGCCAGGATTTTGTTTTCTGGAGAGGGGAGGGGGACACTGAAAAAAAAGTAAAAATATTTCTGCGTATGACCCCCACTGTTCACTTGGAACATTTCGATTTGAATTTTTACGCTGGTCTAAACGTTCACAGAGAGTAGTGAATCCATCTTAAAGGAAATATGGACTTAATCAAAAATCGTCTGCTAACACGCGCCACAACATGATTCGAACATAACTAGCTCCAATCATCCCCTGGTGTCGAAAATGTACGTCATTTCCTATTCATCATATCATATGTAACATAATCACTCATAAGTATGCCATAAAAGCATTTTCGTTAATGAAACCTTGTTCACGGGATATGACGTAAATTACGTCACTTACAACTCCGTGACGAAATATGCGTCATCAACGTTACTCATGGGAAACGGAAGTTAGTGAGAATTCCTCGTGCGTTTCTGGCTTTGCCCATGTCAAGTTTAGCTCGTGCCTCGGTTTCATTTCCATGGTAACCTTTTCAATAGCGCATGGATTATAAGCATTTTTGCATTTTTGGGTCCACTCAGTGTATGTTCTGCGTGAAACAAAGTCTCATTGAATTTTTTTCAATGGAAATATTTTACAGAGGCATACTTATGAGTAATTATGTTACATATGATCATATGTAAAACGTTACTGAGAGCTATTCGTGACACAGACACTACCCTCCGCAATTGTTCATGTTCTTACTCTCACGTATCACGTACCCTTTGATTGTCTTATGTGACGACGTCAGTAAAATATCTCCCAAAGAGACACACTTTGAGAGCAGCATTATAGACTTATGGTATGGCTACGCGTGGAAAAGGAGATAACCTCCCAAAAGCCATTTTAACACTCGCACCGTCCTTTTAACTGGATGATCCGTTTCCGGCGCCATCTCTAGCCCGCTCATTAAACGAAAGAATACGCGGTGTCCTAGCACGTGACAGACGTTATAAAGCCTCTTACAAGTATCTGGTAGCAACCGATACCGAGCTAAAGCGGCGGAGGTACCTCGAGTGCAGTGCACCGCTCTGTCAGGGCAGATTCACTTTTTTTTTTGCTCCGTATACTTTCCGACGTATTATTATTATATATCAAGCACCGCTTAACTCTGTCGAGAAACGCTAGAGGGCTGCAGCCACCGAGCCGCGAGATTAATAACCACCCTCCCAGCCAACCAGCCAGCCACCCGACAAGGCAAACTATGACATTTTCGCGCGTATAGGAAAAACGATTCCCAGCTTCTAAAAAAAAATGGTCTCGAAAATCGACTATAGTACGTAGCAGGGTACTATAAATTTAGGAGGCTCTTGACAACTAATAGGGTTTAGCGCACGTTGGATGTTATTTCGAGCACCCAGCGCCATCAAACGTCGGAAAAAATCCCTTCCAAGGCGGAACCGGAAGAAATTCCGCTGGTCTTTGGCTCGGTCAAGCAAAAATTTTCCCAAAAAACGCGAACTCTGGGGGCTATCGCGCTAAGTGTAATGTTCGTCATTTTACAAGGGCCAGGAATGTAATGGCGAAAAGGCATAAACATCAAGGGTCTTTCGAAGGATTCGCCCAAAATGAGCCCTAAAATGATTTAACTACCAATTTCTACTCGAGTCTCTTCTCATTCGACGATAAAACGAAATAAATTTCACTTCGAAAATAGTCTTCATTACGAGATTCTCCACGTAACATTAAGCGGGGTTTCTCGAGGAGAAATTACTCTTGGAAAATGTAAAAGGTTTCCTCAGAAACGCTAAAGAAAGACGCTTTTTCAAATTAACGACGTTTATACTGTTAAATTAAGTTACTTACATTGTGAAACATTTGAAAGTATTGTAAGTAGGTTTATAGTGCTAAAAATTTAAGACGCAACGCCCGTTAACTAAATATGTGTTTCAGTATTTTTGTCGAAAGCAGATTCTATTAAATATTTACATTACAGGGGTGAAAAATAAATTAAATGCTTAGTATTTCTTTTTCTGATACTAGATGGCACTCCAGTTACTGAGCTTGAGCCTACCTTATTACTCAAATGGTGTATTGTAGCGGAGATTTCTTTAAAATCTATATGTGTTCTTCATAAATAATCAGCTAGGCTAATAGTAAAGGCGCCATTTTAGGCGTAGGAGGGTGGCGGCAAGAACTTCATGCCACGTGAGCTAACACAGGAAGGGAACACTACAATGGGTTGATATTCTCACACTTGCAGAAACCTTTCTTCCCTTATCGCCGCCAAACAAATAGCTACTTCATGATCTCTAATGCAGCACCTGGCACCACCTAAGTAAAGTTACCTTGGATATAAGAAAATAAAGGCTTGAAATAAAGTCTCGTGAAATTAAAACCTAAACTATTACTTGAAATGGATTACTTCTTATTACTTACTTATTTAATAAACACATGCTATATGACACATTCCAAATAAACACGTGCCACCAAGCATGCCCCTCGTCCCATTATTAAATAGAAGCGGGAAAGCACCATAGTGTTGTGTAGCGCCATCTACAGCTTAAAGTAAAAATATTCCTCATAAAAAAACTTCAATTCGCGACCGAAAACTATTACAACGCCTCCTTTCTTTCGCCATTGAAACCTAGATTGGTAGCGGCTAAAGCAGACGCTATTAGTTTTTCCTCATCTTTATTCGTAAATTTTATTTTATAAATAATGATACTTGCAATTTAATATAATTTTTGCATCGTTTATTTAGAAAAAAACGCTCTTGTGATATTTTAATTTGTTTGTAGCAGACGCTAGAAGATAGGCTCTAGCTCGGAGAAGCTTGTGCCGATACGCCACCTACACTCGCTTAGGTCGCGAATCTACAATTCATTAAGCCATTGCATTTGAAAGTGGAAAACTTTATTGTCAATGCATGTTAATTAATGCTTTGGTCGATATATTATGAAATAGTCTCAACATCGGTAACTTTTATAAATAAACTCCACATGTTCATATTTTGCCATAGACTCAACATGTTCATATTTTGCCATAGACTCAACATGTTCATATTTTGCCATAGACTCAACATGTTCATATTTTGCCATAGACTCAACATGTTAATATTTTGCCATAGACTCAACATGTTCATATTTTGCCATAGACTCAACATGGTCATATTTTGCCATAGACTCAACATGTTCATATTTTGCCATAGACTCAACATGGTCATATTTTGCCATAGACTCAACATGGTCATTTTGCCATAGACTCAACATGTTCATATTTTGCCATAGACTCAACATGTTCATATTTTGCCATAGACTCAACATGTTCATATTTTGCCATAGACTCAACATGCTCATATTTTGCCATAGACTCAACATGTTCATATTTTGCCATAGACTCAACATGTTCATATTTTGCCATAGACTCAACATGTTCATATTTTGCCATAGACTCAACATGTTCATATTTTGCCATAGACTCAACATGTTCATATTTTGCCATAGACTCAACATGTTCATATTTTGCCATAGACTCAACATGTTCATATTTTGCCATAGACTCAACATGTTCATATTTTGCCATAGACTCAACATGTTCATATTTTGCCATAGACTCAACATGTTCATATTTTGCCATAGACTCAACATGTTCATATTTTGCCATAGACTCAACATGTTCATATTTTGCCATAGACTCAACATTTGCAACTTTCACCATAGGCTCAAAATGTTAATATTTTTGTGCGTTTTTTATTTTTTATTTTTTATTGTTTTGCGTTTGTAGAGTGTTTATTGTATGAGGACTTAATAGTTTAAATGTTTTAATTTCGTAACTTTTCATAACTTTAAAACGCTAAAATTGTTGGCTGAGCTCCGGCCCTGTGTCGGAGCCGCCCTGTTATAAAAGGGTGTGTAACTACGGCAACTAATAAACCTGTAAACCTGTAAAACTGTTAATATTTTACCACAGACTCAACATGGGTAACTTTTACCATGGACTCAACATGGGTAACTTTTACCATAGACTCACATAGGTAATCTTTGTCATAGACTCAACACGGGTAACTTTCACCACATAATTAATAAATTTATAAAATATCGGGTCAAGGTACAATATCAAATTTAAATCCTACAAATGGATTCCCTCATTTGAAATAAATTTCTTATTTTTACATGGAGCTAATAAGTATTCATTCATTGGAACACATCTGCTAGATATTTGTCAATTTGATAATAATATTGAATAATTAAACAATTTAATTAATCAACAGGAATGGTCGGACCACAAGCTGCAATGGGACCCCGACGAATACGGAGGTGTGCGTCAACTGTACGTACCGGCTGAACAAATTTGGCTGCCCGACATCGTACTATACAATAAGTGAGTATAATTATCATAGGACGAATATTTTTAGCTGTTTCTGGAGCTGAAATGGTACTATTATCAAACTATTCGTTTGTATCTGATGGTGATAATTACTACACTTTCTAATCAAGATTAAAACGAGAGTTTATGCGGAGTAATTGGATTTGGTGGTCGTCTCTTTGGGTTAAAATATCTAGTTACACTAGCCCGAAATCCAAGAACGGGCGAAAAATATTTAGTATCCACTTTTTAAAGGCGAACAGCCAAACTTTTCCAAATATGTCCTTATTTCCGTATCAAAAGATAAACAAGACGTTCAATATACTAACACGTACCTTTTTTTGTCTTGAAAAATTAGCTTTTGGCCCAAAAAATTGAAACGAAAAATAACGCCAGGTGTTTGGGTTAGAATTTTCGCCGCCATCTTAGGGGCTGCCGCCAGCGCCCCTAACCCCGTATGAGCGATTTGCGCACTATCCTAACTTTTAAAATCGCGCAATTTAGGCTTAAGTCTCTTATAACTGGAACGCGCCGCGCGTGCAAAACAAATTTTTTGCGTCTTCAGCAGCGCGCGCTTTTACGTTGTTTTTCTGTCTCACCGACTTCTCACCAGGTGTCGCGGCAGACGCGCGCTTTTCGATTTCCCGAAATTTCTTTATTTTATTAAAAATTAACCACTCAATATTTTTTGATGCGGTTTTCGCCATAAATTTTAGTTTTTAATGGGCTATAGGGCTATCTAACTGGTTAAAGCTTGACCGTTCCCCTTTAATTTGTAACTCTTTCTACCCTGGCATTGTTATACCAAACCCGAATTTAATTCGCAAGGACAGAATTGGGGTAGAATGACATCAAAGTGGTACACTAGCTACCCTACCTTAGTATCCGAGGACCTCAGGCGAACAGTATCCGCTTAAAAGAGGTAAAAACCGTCTTAGTGAGCATTAAAACGTAAGACGAGCTCTATTATGTAAAAGTATACGAAGAATCAGTGATGCCCGAAGACTATATGTATATAAAATGAGGTGATCATCAACTCTCTGTGCCGGGTCAAAGGAAAGCTAGGAAACCACAATTCGTCACCTTTCAAGCGGAAGTAAATTGCCTTCGAAATTGGGGATTTGAATTTTTAAGGAATTCCATATCCCTTCTCGAAAAATAGCCGAGGGGGAGGGGGCTAGCTCCAAAACGATGGGGTTTATATACGATAAATCAGGGTCGCTTTACGCTCTCGCGACGAAACGGTGGCGCCTTATCGCGGCCACCCGAGGTACTATTACAGAGAAGAGAGTCCCGCCGGAGAATATATTTGAATTCATCCCTCATAAATATAATATGAGTAAAGACTTGGAATCCTGGCTATTTTATTAAAATTCCGAAGACGTTGTATCTAAGAAAGGGTCTTAGGTTGTATCGACCTAAAACCGACCCGAATGATCACGAAAAATATATAACTCCGAAGAAAGGCTATCATTATTTAAATAACGTAGTATCAGTAGACCTAAATACGTGTTTCTCTAATATTAGCGACAACGAAGCTAATATTAACTATCACTTAGCAGTGGTTGTAGGTGTGATTTTTAAACATTTCATAGCAATTTCTTACAATAACGGGCGTAGCGAAGAGTGTTTTATTTTACTGATTTATTCGACAACTCCAGTCGAGCGGCGGTATGGCTGGCGGAAGATGGGTTTTGGCAACTCAAAACTGACTTTGTCAACTCTATAAAAATTGTCGAGGACAGCTCCCCCTTGCCACAACCCATGGCTACGCCCCTGATGACAGTATTCCTACAGTCTAACAGTGCTTTATCCGTTTTGAGTATGAAGGGGCTGAAAGTTTTCACAGATTTTAAATACATGGATACTTTACTGATTTATCATTTGCATTTCAAAACAAACCATTATACAGGGTGGAAGCCTCAGCCGTGGTCTAGCCTCGGTACTTCTCCTAGTACACCAGAGTGCTGCGGGTCGAACACTTCTACAGGCGCTGGTATTCTACAAATAGACCAATGGCATAATTAGAAGCGCATCTTTGTCCAATCGCCCGAAAAAGCATTTGGCGGATGCGTTTCTAATTCTCCCATTGATCTATTTTTAGACTAGGAAAAGTACCGAGGCTGGACCACGACTGAGGCATCCAATTATCCCTTTGGTCTATTTTTGGCCTACCAGCGCCTGTAGAAGTGTTACACCCGCAGCACTCTGGTGTACTAGGAGAAGTACCGAGGCTAGACCACGGCTGAGGCTTCCACCTTGTATGCAGTAAAATAGCAATATTTCATTGATTGTGTAAAAATTATCACTTATTATAATACTATATTTTGAAAAGTACGCCCTTAAAGTAGGCCACAATAAGCTACAAAATTTTCTGACCTGAGATTTAAAAAAATGCCAAAGCAAAAGAAATCGTGTTAGCAGTGATGCCAGTTTATTTAAAATGGTGGCGCACACATTTTGGTAAGAAACAATGTATATCTAAATATACACTATATTCACGTAAGTCACCTTAGCAATCTGAATCTGGCTAGCCATTTACACTGCCTAATCATGGTTTGTAAAAAAGGTCTATAAATATATACAAATTATATTCGAAAAGCAAACATTCAGTTGTTACGTGCAAAGTTACATTTTACCAAAAACAAAATGGTACAATCTTCAAAAGTTAAATAAAAAACGAATTCGAAGTTAGAGCTGTGACGCGAGTTTTAACTTCTATTTACTAATATTCCTGGAAAAATGTGCGACAGCGAAAAGTTTCTTTTCTCTGTTTATCCATCCTGAACTGCAGAAACATTTTAATATCTTGAATGTGTCTCGCCGCGAGAAACTAAGCCTTGGGAGGAGTTTTCGGGAGGACCTTTCCTTCCAAAATCTAACTTTTATTACTTAGCTAACGGACGGCGACCGTCACCCCTGTTTGGAGATTGAAGAATACCCAAAAGCTGCGCGAGTTTTGGAAGGAAAAAGAATGATTTTTTATATTATTTCTGGCTTGCAGCTTTCTCATTTGAAGATTCCATATTCCGTCGCCATCTGCTGCCCCAGCAGCCTCGAAAACCTTTTTTTCTCCCAACAGAACGGGATACAAACACTTTTTTATCCTAACCTTAAGTCTTAGCTATCCTCGTGATTATGAAGTCACACCCTCGTTTTCGTAGTCGCAAACGTTGTATTAAGGTTATATATTACAGTCAGAGTTTAGGTGGATTTTACGATGTATTTAGGGGGATTTTGGTGGATGCAAACCGAAAGTTGCTTTTAAGTCTCAAGGTGAGAATTCTACCAAAATAAATCCATTGATACCCCTTTGTAAATTATATATGTGTACACTTGGAATGTCTAGTTCTAAAACGCCATCTTGTTGCGCATAAATTCGCTTTGAAAAACAGGCAGGGGTTTTAAACTACGCCGTATGCAAGGCGTAATACGAGTTTTCAAACTCATGGGGGACGTTCACTTGGAAAATTAATTTACAAGAAAATGGATTTTAGAAATGCGGATTCGTTTGCACAAAAAAGTTCACGAAGGTTTTCAAATGTTTGATCTAGTTATGCATATGCATAAATGAATGTATTTACATGGCTAAAAAGTATAAAGGAGTTAAGTTAACTTGAATTCGAGCAAAGGAATAATGTCATATTACAGCTCTAGCGAAAAATTCCGCGATAAATTATGGGAATTATCATTGGCATTACATTCAGTGTATACATCTACAATTTCTTGGTGGAGCTATTTCGGCTAGGCCAACTTGTTGGGTAGTGGGTGTCGGAGTAACGAAATCAAAGAGGTTTTTATTTCGGCGGCGTTCGGGAAAGGAAAAAGCGTGTCATTTCGGGCCGCTTTCGTCCCCAATACGCCGACAATATAACTGGAAAGCGCGAACAAAGGAACGGCTGGGTTATTCACCCCTGTTCTCAACGTCTAATCTGGCAGCATCGCGTCTTGATTGGGGGAAGTGTTAGCTCGATGTGACGGACGCCTGCCCCCTTTCTCCATAGAAAGCGGGTATCTTTATTTGGAATTCGTGAAGGGGAGAAAAATCTCGTTTTTGAAAAAGCTTTTTTCCCTCTCTCTTCTCGTTGCTCCAAAAAACTGATTTCTTCTCTTATGGAAAAGGATTTTTTTCACTCTGGGAGCAAAGTCTGCTTGGGTGAAATCGTTCTATGCATCGACGATTCTAAAAAGTCAGTCGCGCCACTGAGTCACGAGCGAAGGACGATGCTGCCGCCCAAAATGAAACTGACTTTAGCGAAAGATTGCGATGGATATCGCCTAGCGCTGGTCGCGATCAAAGTTGCCAAGCCTGATCATCTCGCGATGTCACGGATAACGATTTTCCCCCTTCAGTATATTAGTTTCTAATTTATAAACTACAATCTTGCATGGGGCGTAGATTAACAATAAGTAGAGCAAAAACACGAGTGAGGAGTAAAAACGCGAACAAGTAAAGAGACCAATAAGTAGGGGAGAAAACTAAGCTTTAATGGGGAAAAATATGCGGTACTTCTGCCAATAGGCCTTCAAGGCGAAAAACTTTAATAACAATAAGTAGGGCTCGGCGTTCGGATAAGAAATTTCCCAATAATTTCTTTCATATCCATATCCGAAAATTATCCGAATAAAATCTTATTTGTTGCATATTTAATCGTATAATAGTCGCGAATATTAACCATAATTAAACAGTTAATCGAATTTTTTATGATTAATTGAAATTTTGGTGGTTAATTTATCCGTTTCCCCGAGCTCTAACAATAAGCTAAAACGATTGACCCCATTCAAAAACGCTTGTAAGGAGAACGTAGGTACGTAGACTGGTCATCTACGAGGGTAGGTTTACAAGTATACACGCTCTTGGCGCCATATTAAACCATAATTTCGGGCCTTTAGAGAGACGTTATTTAAATTTATGGAGATAAACTTGATAGAAGGGCCTTTATAGGTTTAATTTATCTAATGCTTAACTTTAAATAAAGCTTTATAGAATGGAAATAAATTCAAACATCATTTATTTTATCTATTAAAGTACCTAAGCTTTAGCCTCCCCAAAGGTTTTGGATATTCCATTTCTAAAATGTCTAGCGTAAACTTTAGTAACGCATCAAAATAGAGACATCAACAGACGGTGTAGTAAATCGCGCTGACAACCGGCTCCTCGACCGGGCCTTAGAGAATCCGGGGGAGGAGGAGAGGAAGGTTGTTTCAAATCGCGTAAAGAGCTTCTTTAGTTAGGATATAAACGCTGCGTTAAGCTTATAACGCTCTATTTCATATAGAGAAAAGCATCGACGAGACACCAACCCTCAAAAACTTTGCAACGCCAGCGAAAAAAATCCTCTTTCGTTGGCTGGTCGTGCCAACTGTCTGAGAGATCAAATACCTACGCTTAAACGATTCCACGTTCTTATTTGTCTTTACAAACGATTTTTTTTCATCCCAATTCTTACGGCGCTCTCCACTCTCCGGAGATTTTTTTCGTGTCGTTGGATCCACATTCTCTTTATTTTTACTCCAGTTCTCTCGATAGCGATTCCATAGACGTCCCGGGACGTGTTTGCCCAAGGAAGCCTTATTTCACGCTCCGCAGATTCAACTCTCTGCCAACTCGGCCTATTTTTATCTTGTTTTTTTGTTCCCTTCCTACATGTCCTTGTTTATTTCTACCCTTTTCCCCCACTGGCACGATTCGGAATAGAGTGCGTTCCAAAAAAGCCCTTTTTTCCCAGAATGTACACGCCTATCAGTTTTCTCGCCAAATAAAATCAAATCTTAAAAACACTTTTCCACTGTCCCAAACTAAAAATTATGCCCCAAAAGAAGAAACGTTACCTGTGTATGTTTGTTGTTATTACAAACAGGTCCAACGAGATAGTGGAAGCTAGGAGCAACAAACACAAGGAGAACGTAGCTAGCCTTTAAACAGGCTAACGAACCTTTACTCGGGCTGGAAGACAATTTCCGAATTATCCCCTTCTGACGGCAGCAGGCGCTAAAGCGTCTAACCAATGAAAACTGTACGCGATAAAATCCACTGACTTTTGACGGTATGCGTTCTCCTTGTGTGGGGTGCTGTGTTTGTTGCTTCTAGGTGGCAGGCCCGTACAAACGAAAAGAGGCCCGCGCCGCCTCAGGGCCAGGATTTTTAGAATCAATATCATCTTCTAATCTCACGGGGCCCGTTAACGTAAAAATTTTGGGCCCCTGATTTTAAAGTGGTAGATTACGAACCGTGATCTAAGGTGGTACAGCCGCATCGGGACCCGGTTCCCGTAGGGTCGGTCCTAATGCTAAATACCTTCACCTTCGAGTTCATTTGTAAACTAGCCTAATCAAAATGGGCCAGTGTTAACATTCTCAAACTAGCACCGCCAATTCAATCGTACGTCACTGATTACAAGTACGATAGGAATCTTAAACTGACAATTTTAGTTTGTTAGAAATTTAAGGAATTAAAAATAATCGAGTGCCTAGTTGACACGAGTAGACAAAAAAGAGTTCTCGTCACCTAGCTCATTTACTATCATCGCAATTGGGATAACTCTTGGAGAAGAGACGTTGTTTCTGCGGAGGTGAAACATTCTGAACCCCAGCTCGGGAAGGGAAATTTTCGTCAGATCTCATCTAGTGCCGCCATCATTTAGAGGAATTTGAAACTAGCAAAGTCATTTGTATCACTAGATGTCTTTAAAATCGTACGTCGGACTAAAAATTACCTCGCACTCCCTTCATCCCGGGCTTAGGTAAGTACAACCAAAGATAATTTAAACTCGTACCCTAGATTCGAAATACACACCTCCCGCTGGAACTCAGAAAAAAAATTCGCTCCGTGGTTTGCCCCTTACCGCAACCGATGGAGCCCGATTTTTCTGAGGTCACGTACCGGAAAAGGTTAAACGCTTCGTAACAAAACCGTCAATGGGAAAGCACTCAGTATTCGAATCTAGGGTACGAGTTTAAATTATCTTTGGTACCACCTATGATAGAGGTATCAAACTTTCCCCTCCAGAACTACCTTCGGTTCTCCAAGGATAACTTAGATACAAATATTCCCGTCATTCCGTCATTTTAAAAAAGAGCATTACCAAACGGAAAACAAATTGGAGGGATGAGAAAATGACATCAGCAGTCCTTAAACTTGAAGAGCGCCATTTAGTTAAGATAATAGCGTTTGTCGGAACGGGAAAGCGATCACTTCGAGGAAAGATAAAACAGTCCGTGTTAAGAGAAAATCGAGGGGAATTTTCCTTATTCTTCGTATACATCAAAGCCGCGGACTCCGAAAGAGCTAGTCTTCGGTATTAAGGATTTTTGTCGCTTTGATAGGGAGGTATCCTTAAATTTCCTCCCACCCTCTTCTACGAACGAGAGACTGGGGAAAAACCCTCCTTACTTAAATCGAATGCCCGGAAGCCGAGGAACGGAGATAAAGAATCAGAATGAGAAAACCTGCCGGGTTTAGAAAAGAATCCACCAAATAAAGAAAAACCTTGTAAGCCTTGGGGGAAAAAACGGGACCCGGTGTATTGCCCGAGGGAAAGTACTATAATGGTCAGGGATAATAAAGGACAGTAAGACAAACTCGGCGGCGGTACCAATCTCGTTTCCGAGCAGTTTTTCTAAGCCGCGGGGTCCTCGGAGACGGGTGGTTCGCTGGGGTGCGGGTATCATTGAGACAATGTAAGCGTACCCGTCTATCGCGGACAATACTGTCACGCGTGAATACGAGATTCTTTTCATTAACTTGCAGCGCCGACGGAAACTACGAAGTAACAATCATGACCAAGGCCATCATTCACGACGATGGCAAAGTGGTGTGGAACCCTCCAGCCATCTACAAAAGTTCTTGTACCATGGACGTCCAGTACTTCCCGTTTGACAAACAAGAATGCTTTATGAAATTCGGATCTTGGACCTACGATGGGTTTCAGGTTGCACTTTTAAACTGTCTTTTGGATTCATTTTAAAGCGAGTCTCGGTTGCGTTCAAAGTGAATAACTAGAAAAATGGATTACGCCTAGCGACAACTTTCTTATTTGTTTCATTATAATAAAAATAATCAGTTAGGCTAATACCCAAGGCACCACCTCAGCCCTAAGTCATCATGCGACTTTTAAAGATATTAATTCAGGTGACCGGGTTACAATGCGTAGGAGGGTTGTGAGTTGATCTCACCGTCGCGACGTTTTGTAGTAAAAACCAGTCCTTAGATAAACTACATTATACTTACAGGTAAGTGGACTTTAACCTTTATTATATTTCCCATTTAAATTAGATTATTATTATTATCATTATGAAGGGTTTGCGACCACCCTCCAACGCATTGTAACAAATGAATTAATGGCTTTAAAAGTCGCTTGATGACATAGGCCTAAGGTGGTGCCTTGGGTATTAGCCTATAACTGATTATTTTTTATTATTTATAAAGGATTATTATATTGTATTTGACGCAGCCGACACTCGCTTTATGGTATGTTGAGACTAATAACGTAATGTCAAACACGATTTCAGGTGGATTTGAAACACATTCGCGACATTAACAAAACAAATTTCGTCCCAATCGGGATCGACCTGAGCGAGTTTTACTTGAGCGTCGAGTGGGACATCATGGGCGTCCCGGCGCGTCGCAAGGAGAAGTTTTACGCCTGCTGCGAAGAGCCGTACCCGGACATCACCTTCAACATCACCCTCCGGCGGAAGACGCTCTTTTACACGGTCAACCTGATCATCCCGTGCGTGGGCATCTCGTGCCTTTCGGTGCTGGTCTTCTATCTGCCGTCGGACAGCGGCGAGAAAGTGGCCCTCTGCATCTCCATTCTGCTCTCGCTCACTTTCTTCTTCTTGGTCTTGTCCGAAATCATGCCGTCGACGTCGCTAGCTATGCCTTTGCTGGGCAAGTATTTAATCTTCACCATGTTGCTCGTCACCGTGTCCGTCATAGTAACCATCATCGTTCTCAACATTCACTTCCGTTCGCCGTCGACTCACAAAATGGCTCCTTGGGTTCGGAAAGTCTTCATCAAGATCCTACCCAAGTTATTACTGATGCGGCCGCCTCAGTACCGAATCGAAGTCGAAGATACCAAACCCGAAAGCAGGTAAAGTCCACACGCTCCGAGTGTCAAATGAATAAAAACTATTTCGGAGAAATAAAAGTATGTCGATTAAAGGGGCTTGCCTTTAGAGATAGCGTTTCGTTTCGTAATAGGGGCAACGGCATTCACGACAGTCGGGGTCCGGACCAATATAACCGCGACCTGACGGGCGAGAGAATCTCTTCGAGGGACATCCGACGGTCGCCGGCTGAAGAGATGGTCATCCACGAGCTGGAGTCCAGTCCGGGGGTCTTGGAGAGGAGGTACCACCGCGAAATTGAGCGGGCTATACATAACGCCATGTTCATAGCTCAGCATATAGACAATCAAGACGACTTTGAGAGCGTAAGAAACTCACTATCATCCCTATCATACACAGTCAAACAGTTAGGGGTAAACGCTGAAAACGAGAAGCAATCCACTTGCCGTAATCGGTGTACACTCCAATTGCAATGACTATTGTAATCGCTCGATAATTACCCTGTAATCACCCTGTAATCGCCCTGTAATCACCCTGTAATCGCCCTGTAATCACCCTGTAATCGCCCTGTAATCACCCTGTAATCTCCCTGAAATCACCCTGTAATCGCCCTGTAATCGCCCTGTAATCGCCCTGTAATCGCCCTGTAATCGCCCTGTAATCGCCCTGTAATCACCCTGTAATCGCCCTGTTATCACCCTGTAATCGCCCTGTAATCACCCTGTAATCGCCCTGTAATCGCCCTGTAATCACCCTGTAATCGCCCTGTAATCACCCTGTAATCGCCCTGTAATCACCCTGTAATCGCCCTGTAATCGCCCTGTAATCGCCCTGTAATCGCCCTGTAATCGCCCTGTAATCGCCCTGTAATCGCCCTGTAATCACCCTGTAATCACCCTGTAATCACCCTCTAATCCCTCGGTAATCCCTCGGTAATCCCACGGTAATCACACTGTAATCGCTCTGCATTATTTGGTAACCGTTCCCTAATCACCCTATAATAGCTCCATAATTACCCTGTAGCCAGTGCCCTAACTAGGAAGATGCGGTCGCACAGGGCCCAGAAGCCAAGGGGGGCCCATAAACGAGGTTAAAAACCAATTTCTAAAATTCTTTTTTCGAAGCTGTGGTGGCGCCGAGATTATTTGGAAATAAGTAGGCCCCTCATTTTTATTATTCTTAAAGCATAATATGGCGAGTCACCGTCTACATTTCAATTTCTTTAACCATTAGAAAAATGTCAATTATTTTAATGGAATTTAAAAGTTTTTAAATGCTAGTTTATTTTTTTGGCCGCCTTTTAAATAACAAATTAAGCCGTCACTGAAAATCAACTGGATCATTTAGGACCCTATAATAGCAGGAAATGAAGCTAAAGGGTTTGAGACAAAACTGAAAATTCAAATATTTGAAAGGGAATATAACCTCAACGCGTTATTTATAAAAGACCCCATACAATTTTAGCAAGAATTCACGAAGTAGCGCCAAAATATCTAAACCCATACGAGGAAGCGGGCAACGTTGGAAATGTTGGTGTTACACACCAAATACCTGAGGTTATATTCCCTTAAAAGCGATCAATTAGTAATTACATATCATGATATTTACGACTCACAATGTTTAGGTAACACAACAAATTCAGTTATGCATTAGACATAATTAAGCCTTTGATTATTTCCTTCGATTCAATTAAACTTATCTTAATCGTCCTATTTTTTATTGTTTTGTTAACTAGCGGTGCCCGGGTATCCAATTGATTTGTTAGGACAGGGCCTAGGCAGTGGTGTAGCGACGGTACAGCGGGCCCTTGAAGTTAGGGGGCCCTTATCATTTCCGGTGTATTAAGGGTGAGGAGAGAGTGCCCAAAAACTGTAGGTACGCTGCTATGCCTAGGACCTGATTTCCGGAGCTTGGTTAAAAATGACATTACAATTGAAAATGTGTATGCCTTATTCTCACCGTCGAATATCACGCTCACAAACTTGTGCCATAATATTTCAGATCTTAATTATTTTCCCTGCACAATTCGTTCAGTGTTTGTCTTTGTAATTTGCCCAAAAAAATAAGGAGGCTCCAAAATTGAACTTTGCACAGGGCCCAAGAAATGCTAGTTACGGCACTGCCTGTAGCCCTTTCTTAATCCCTTTGTAGCTGCTCCGTAACCCCCTTTAGTCGCCCCATAATCCCCCTGTAATCCCTCCGTAATCATTAGGTAATTGCCGTAATATATCCGTAACCTCTGTAAATTTTAACTGATTACGAAATCAGTGTACTGAAAAATGTGAAGTGTTTAGATCCTCCCACGAAACTGATAATCAAATGTAAATAGATTGGTGAGGGGGGGTTGTCTAGCGTTATAGATTAAAAAGAACAAATTAGTGTTGTAAGTCGGAAAATTTTCCGCGGAAAATTTCCCGCTCGGAAAATTTTCCGGAAAATTACCGAGGCCTTTTTTCCGGAAAATTTTCCGTATTTTTCCGAAAAATATTAAAAACGTTTTCATTCCATGATTTGTCTAATATATTGTTTGCAAATTTAAATAAAGCGGCATTTTCACCTCATTTTTTCTAATCTAAAAGTAAAACTAAACCTATAGACTAGTTTAAACTGGTTGAAATGTAACACTATTAATGTTTTGTAGTATGTTTACTGATATTAGTCATTTTAAATCGATAAAAAGTTTAAAACATTAAAAACCCTTGAAAAGTAATTTATGTTTAAATTTGTTACTTTTCCGATTTGCGAAAAATTTTCCGCAATTCGGAAAATTTTCTGGAAATTTTTCCGCATTTTATTTTTCCGGAAAATTAACAACCCTAGAACAAATCATCCGATTCTGATAGAAAAAAGCGATAACCATTTGGCTGAATAACGGTGCAAACGTCGGCTGTGGTCATCCATAAAGACGAAGAATGGTTATTCAGATAAGAAAGGTCCCCTCCCTTCGCGAGAAATAAGAGAAACTCTGGATCTGATCTATAATTCAGGTTCCATTCGTTCGTGAGATGGATGAGCCAGCCACAGCAACAATAAAGGAAACGTGGCGGAATACAAGTAGGCCTAACGCTATCTCGTTACATCGAGAACCTATTTAGGTTACTGACAACGTAAGAGTTGACTCGCGTTGAAAGGCAAGACTTACTACCTTTACCTAACTGAAAATCTCGAATCAAATTGAAACAGTAAAGCCAACTATCAGGGACGAGTTTTAAAATATTTTCGAGTGTGGTAATTTTAAAACTTTTCTTGTGAATTTCGTAATAAGCCTTTCTATAAAGTCATTACGCTTGCCGAACTTGTTTTAATATTTCGCTTTCGTCACGAGATATACGTAGGAGTTCAGTTCAGTTTCGAAGGTTAGATCTTTATAAAAAGGGCGACTCGTAGAATTTTAATTCGTGTCTTGTTCCAAGGAGGTCTGCATCAAGATGATATTTGAAGAAATTTCTGTAGGAGTTAAAATTGATGACGTCACGCAGATGAGCCTCCGTTGATTTTCAATACGATCTCATCTGGGTGACGTCACGATTTTACATAGCAACGCAAAAGCCGTAATATTTGGATAAATAACCATGCGATCGAGGCAACCTTATAGTTCCCTTTTTTACGAACCTTGGTCTTGTTCAACTTGTTATAATGTTCCACGCGCTCTTTAATATTTTAGCGTAAAAGGCTCGCGCATTTTTTTAATTTCAGGGAGCACGCGCGAAATCGCTCGAGCCCGTTTACGCTAAAATATCAAGACGCGCGTGGAACCTTTTAACAAGTTGAATCAGACATAAATAGAGTTTATGCTAGCTACACTCTTAGAAAAATTGGTGTCATGTAACCGGAAAAAGGGTTTCTTACCGATGTCCCTTATTTTCAACCCGTAAAGGTGTTATGTATAGCCTTTGTTTTGAGGTTTCATTTGGCACGGCCAGGGGTTTGATTATCTTCCATTTAAGGTTTTTATCTTGTACCGTCAGGAGTTTTTCATACATCTTCTTTAGGTTTTAGCAACAACCCTTTTAGGTTATATTGGAACTATAGAAAGTTCTATGTAACTCCAACGTAGGTGCTTAGTTAATCCACCGTAGCACCTTTAAGGTTTTACCTAGCCCCGTCATGGGTTCTATTTCAATCCATCCAAAAATTTAACTACCTCCGCGTGGGGCTTTCGTTAAAACCCTTCAAGGTTCCATCTAGTAGCCTCAAAGGCTGGTCTCATATCTTTCCTAGGTTTTATCTACCACCCAATGAAGCGGCGTGTAAAGCATTTTAAAAACACGATAAACTACAATCTACGAATATAACTCGGTTAAATTGCCAAGGAGAATGTCGTAGCAGACGACAGTTCCGACCCAAAAACGACAAAACCGGGGAAAATAATATTTCGTTCACGAGATGGCTCTGCGGGTAGGTTCAACCAAGCGGTTCTGAGATTCTCGAGTCGGGGGGATAAAACTCGAAATTTTCTTGTTAATAATAAATCAAATACTGGAAATATTAACATGAAATTTTTGTATAACCATTTTCGGAAGTCCTCTATCCATTTAAATGGTTTTTAACCAATTTTAGGGTTGTGACAATTCCCCTTTAAGGGTCAAATGGAAACTTGATTAAGATCTATTTTAAACTTCAAACAATAAAACGCATTAAGTTGTTGTGATACCAAAAGGTTCAAATATTAAATATTTGAAGATCTAGAATAAACCCATAATTGGTCAACAAACACCCCATTCTGCGGTCAACAAACACCCCATTCCGCGGTCAACAAACACCCCATTCCGCGGTCAACAAACACCCCATTCCGCGGTCAACAAACACCCCATTCCGCGGTCAACAAACACCCCATTCCGCGGTCAACAAACACCCCATTCCGCGGTCAACAAACACCCCTTTCCGCGGTCAACAAACACCCCATTCCGCGGTCAACAAACACCCCATTCCGCGGTCAACAAACACCCCATTCTGCGGTCAACAAACACCCCATTCTGCGGTCAACAAACACCCCATTCTGCGGTCAACAAACACCGTACGTGATCAAATGAAAACCCTACGTGTTATTAAAAAACCCTACCTGGTCCAAATAAAACCCTTTGTAGCCAAAATAAAACCCGAAGGTTATATGCTAAACCCAAAGGATAAAAATAAAACCCTAAGGTTGTATAAACAACCTCTTCGATGACTAAAAACTCTTTAAAGTTCTACAAAGAACCCGGGAGATCTAGGACAAACCCTCAAAACACCCTTTTTTCTAAGAGTGTAGGAGCAACAAACACAGCACCCCACACAAGAAGAACGCAACCCGTCAAAAGTCGTGGATTTTCTTGTGTATAGTTTTCATTGGTTAGACGCTTCAGCGTCTGCTGCCGTCGAAAGGGGAAAATTTGTAAATTGTCTTCCCACTTTCCGTAAAACGCTCAGCGAAAAGGTTCGACCAATGAAATTTGTACACAACACTGCGTTAGTGTGTTTAAAGGCTAGCTGCGTTCTCCTTGTGTTTGTTGCTCCTAGATGCTAGCCTCTATTGGCTATTATAGTGAAACGTCACTTTTACGTCACGAGTGACGCGCCCGATACATCTAATAGTCTAATAGAAACGCATATTTGATGAATTGTCGAGCTTAATAATTTTCATTACAAACACACAATACACAAGAGTTATTAAGTTTAGTCGTAAAACCAGATATTTATCCCCATCTACGTCCAATTTAAGTACACAAAATTGAGATTTCCTCTCAAATAGCTAGATCCTACAACCTAAGCCGTGGTAAGCCTAATCTTCTAACTAAATTGTTGTTCACAGAATTTAACGTTGCTGAACTGGAACGTGTTAGGCTGTTGAGACTTTGGTTGAAACTCGTATAACACGCTCGCTATAGACTTGCACGTTCCAGTTCGGAAGCGTGGTACGATGGCACTTAAACTCATCCATTTAATTAGATAAAGGAGGATTGGAAGTACGTAGCAATGGTACTGGACCGGTTATTTCTGTGGCTGTTCACGATAGCATGCGTGGCCGGAACGGGAGGAATCTTTCTACAAGCACCGACTCTCTACGACGGCAATCGTCCAATTGACGTTTTGTACTCCAAAGTTGCAAAAATGCAAGAGCTATGGCATGATGTCATCGACTACTAGTTTCCGATGATAATAAACTAAACAGGGACACTCCAATTATCGTATACCGCGTGTCCACTAAGAAACTATTCAGGGGGAATAAAACAAAATCTGTTTTTGCCACGAGTCACGTACCTTTTACGGAGAAAATTCAGATGACCTTGAACAATGTATTCAAGGTCATTCAGAAATTACCTCGATATTCGTTATTTTAAGCGATTCGGTTCCAATTTTGAAAGTGTTCCTCTGGGCATTTTAAGTCCAACTGACTTTGACCCAACCTAATCTAACCAATCAAAACTGAAAACGAAAATTTCACGTGCCAACTTAATATTCGAATGACTTTGACCTTCGGGTCCTAGCTCGTTGCAAAATTACCTCGCGAACCGTTAGGATTTCAGTCTAGGATCCAATTATAAAACCGTTTGCCACCGCATTTCAGGGCAATCTTCATTGATCATCCTTGCACGAGCTATGTGACCTGAAAATTTGAAATTCGTAGTAAAAACAGATTTTAAACTATGAGTGGTGAGTTGTTTGTTTTTGGAGAACACCCTGTATATAACAATACAGGGCCGCTCAATTTCATAAAGCGTGTCGTATAAATTTCATAAAATACGTGTATAGATTGTCTGTAAATAAAGTTAAAAAAAACACATCCGTACTTCCAACGCTTAGTATATACTTATAATAAATGTGTACATTTAATCGTTGTCCAAGAAAAATATGAATACAAATTCGTTAAATTATCGCGTCAAGTGAAGTTAATATAAAAAGGACGAACACAAGTTAAAAAGCCCACGTAACGTAGGAACCATTTCACCGGGGAAATACTACAAGGAACCCCAAGGTGGCAGGTTTAATAAATAAGGCTCGTTATTTTAATTTCGATTAATTGCAGTTAATTTTAATATCAATTGGTAGTCCTTTTTTTTACTTTTCTGTATATTAAATTATAGAGGGGTTTGAAAGGTTTTAGGATTCGCGCTCGAAATCACTGTTACCCGCAACTAATTAAATTTCACTTAAATAAATTGTTTTAAACTTTAAAAAAATTCTTTAATAAAATTGAATAAAGTAAAATTAAAATTTAAAGTAATAACATCCGTTTTTAACGTTATTTTAAAAAAGGTTTTTTTTTCAAAGAATATGTATCTAATTGGACCTAAAACATTTTATTTTTCCATTAATATTTACACGTCAATTTTAGTTCGCGATCTTCAGTGCAAAGTCCGTAAGTGGTGAGATCGTTGCAGCTGCGTGGATGCTCTTATTTGAAAGAAGCGCCACTAAAGCAACGGCAGACGACTAGTGCCATCTATTGATCAGTAAATGTAGTTTACAAATGACTATTGCAGTAGCCTCGGGTAAAATTGATTTCGAGTATTTTCAATATTTAGGCTTATAGAAAATCACTCCGTTGAAAAGGAGTTACGAAATATTAGAGGCATTTTCATGTAAGATATTTTAGCGGTAGCGCATGTCAATCCGTCCGTTTCAGTAGAAACTTAAGTTCAGAATATTAAAAAAAAAATGTGCCATTTTTCAAATATATATATAAAACAATTAACCGTCAAGTGTCAGAGTTAACGTATGAGAATTTTACCAGTTTAAATTACGTAATGCAGTAGAAGTAAAAAATATATTATTTTGTTCACTATTGTCTCTCCGATAAATATTACAATATGTATAAAGAAATTACGGATAATTAAATACTAAAACATTGTTGTTAAGAAATGTACTAAATAAAATAAGAAATTAATTTAACCTTGTTTTTAACGAAAACCGTAAAATTAGGTACTTACAGAAGTATATAATATAATTCTTGCGAGAGAAGTATCCGCTTAAGCCGTGCAAATGAAACACGCACCTTATCAAGATGGATCAAGTTGTCCAGACCAAGTATCATCCTGGTCCAGACAAACAATGGAAGAATTCACAGCGTCACAAGGAAGTCAAATGAATAAATAGCATTATCTAAAAATATTTACTAATTTATAAGTCAAATTTAATCTATGTAATAATTTTTAAATTGTATTTCACCCCGAAATGAATACTTCTTTGGTAAGAGTAGATTATATACTATTGGTATATTCAATACGGTATTTATATAATGATTAAGTAACATGAAGGATAAAATAATCCGAGCGTTTCTACATAAAATAAATATTTACAAAGCAGGACTTCGAGAGCACAACTCGTACAAAAGAAAATAAACGAATAGCCAATGATTGGCCGGAAAGTCGAAGTAAATTAAACAAATAAAGGGTTTCATTGTTTTTAAAACGACGAAATAAGTATAAACAATAAATATTATCGAGCTTGACGAAAGCTTTCACAGTTTTTATACAGTCAAACAATACAGGTAGATTTAAAAAAATAGAAAGCATTTTTTAATTTATTTCGACCATTGCATTTTAATTTGTGTGAAAATGTATAAGACCAATCCAATGTTCCTACGAATAATTTTGCTCAAAACGTTTTTCTTATATACTTGTTATTAACATATCATTAGTAACATTTACGTTGATTTACATTCATTTTACATTCATTATTGTAAGCGATAGAAGTGTAATAATAATTTTGGTTTCATAAAAGCAAATACGTTTTATCCTATTTCCCTTATTACAATTATCGGTGCTATAAGCTGTAAGAACAAAATATGCCGAATAAATTAATACATCGTCATATTTATTGTAGTTAATTTATTTTAAACCTATTTTTCCAGATTCTAAATGTAGAATTATCCTACAACGTCAGTCGACACGAACACTATACGAGCGTATGTTGGAATCAAATAGAACAAGTTGACAAGCCAAAATATACCTCTCCTCGGAAGAGTTTTTAATTTTCAGTGAAGCGTAACTCTATCCGTGGTTCTGCGGTAGAACGCTCACCTGTCGTTCAAAAGGGCTCGAGTTCGAATCCCGGCCAATTAAAAAGTTATACTACACCCAATGACAAACGAGGGCGCTCTTGGAAAAACCTTTTCCCTGATTCTAAGAAGCAGTGATTACCCTTTGCCCCGAAAATGCGAACACGTTCGCAGGCCTGAAAGGCAGACCCACAGACCGACCCACAGACAGACAGACAGACACGGTGGTTGTATAACCCCTCCTAGGTTACAAAGTTCCCTCGGAGAGGTAAAAATCATAGAAGGTGTTTCGAATAGTTTGAACAGGATATATTATCAAAAAATAAAACGAGTATAAAACCAAAATTTACAGCTAGAGAACTTTATCCTCGCTAAATAACAGTTGCGTTATCTCAACCGCATAATTAGGATAGATAAAATACCATATTATCTACATTTACGTCCAGATTTTATCAGATCAGTAAAAATGTAAACCAATCAGGGTTGGCACAATTTTGCCAATGGTGGAAAAAACTATATTTTTCCACGTATCGTTTTCCTGTTAAAAACCGTGTGGAAAATCATACTTCCATGGTTTTTTCCACCTCTAGACTCTAGTGGCAAAATTCAATAAAAAAATAAATAATAAAAGCAGTATATTATTCTATTCTATTCAGTCTTCTTCTGGCCTTTTTTCATCTCTCCTATTCGCAATGACCAAATTAGTCACTTAATAGATATAGCAATGATTAATTTAGCATGAAAAGAGTTTTTCCACTTTTTTCCGGTTTTTACCAGTTTTTTCCAACCCTGAAACCAATACTAGGTAATCATGTTTCAGATGCCACACAGTTATTGTTTTTACGAAATTTTACATATTCCCCGAATAAATTTCTTTAAAAATTTTAAATTTTGTTTTTGTGAGTTGCTTTACTTAACGGAAAAGTCAGATAGCTGTTCATCTAGCTGAATCTGATGAAAATCATTACAGCAGGTCAGCTCAGATAGGTTACTTGAGATCCAATACCATTTACGTCCCGATTTTGTGAGATCAGTCAAAATGTAAACCAATACTAGAGGAGCAGGTTTCAGATGCCTCACAGTTAGAGTTTTTACATATCCGTATAAACATTATATCTGTTCATGTAGCTGAATCTGATGAAAATCATTACAGCAGGTCAGTTCAGATAGGTTACTTGAGATAATTTAGCAGATACAATTCGAGATCAGATTACTGGCTGGTGAGAATATAAAAGATTACCTTCAGATGTAAGAAATTTACAACATAAATGACTTGATCAGTTGGTCGTTAGGAGCCCTTATTTGTCGTTTCCTCAACGTTTTTGCACGAATACAACGAGGTGAGATTTTAATCAGGGTCCGGATCGGAGTCGGGACAGAACAATCCTCAAAAATCTATTCAATCAAATTCAAAATAATTGTAAAATTGTAGATTTATAAATTATTCTAGTTCACCTCTAAAGTAGAATGACAACGTTTCAAGACTTGTTTTTCAAATTTTTGCCTCGCAATCTAACGAATTGAAAATGTTTTCTTCAATTTGTAATTTTACACTACGTTTAAATTTAATTGAACAAATGAATAACGAATGTAAGAATTATTTATTAACCTTTAGGAAAAAGGACTTCCTTTGGAAACCCTACACTCTAAGAAATTGGGGTGTTGTTTCAAACCGCTTTAACCCCATTTGTACACTTTTTGATGAGTCGAAATTTGACACTGTTAGCGAGACTGTTAGAGGTGTTTTATTACCAACTTTTCAGTGTTATCAAACCCCGAATTAACACCTTTACGATATATTTATTATGAAATGAGATTTAAAACTCCTTTTCCACATTATTTAAACACTTTTTAAACATTCTTCCCAGTTGGAAACACAAAATATTTCCAATAACACACCATTGAAGAGTCATTTTACACCTTGTAAGCGTTAAATATCACTTTTAAACGTGTTAATCCGCCCATTTAAAGAGTAAAATCACACCCGTGAAGGAGTTCAAAGCCCTTTCAAAGAGTTATATACCACCTTTAAATAATTAAATGACTCTTATAAAGGTGTAAATGCGCACTCCAAAAAGTGAAATTTAACTCGGTACACATAAACATTATAATAACAAACTTTCGGTGTGCGTTAACGCACCCACCCCAACCGCAAATTCATCCGTTAAAGGCCGACTACATAAATCTTCGGTTTACTCTGTCTTTCACTGGAAGTAGGCTTACGGCAATACACGTGTGCCATGCAGTCAGCCTACTTGCAGTGAAAGACAGAGTAAACCGAAGATTTATGTAGTCGGCCTTTAACGCTCACCGTCACACGGTGGTTTTCCCACCCTTTAAACTCCAAACACGGTTTCTCGACTTTGCCCTGGTAACGCGTTTTGGTCTTTACCCCGGTAACGCGTTCGCAGCACACAGACAGACAGACACACATACACACACACACACACACACACACACACACACACACACACACACACACACACACACACACACACACACACACACAGATAGACCGACACGGTGATTGTAAAACCACTCCTATAGGTGACTTTGTATCCTCGGAGAGATAAAAATGTTCTCTCTGATTATTGATAGCTTAAGAAAAAAATACCTTTAATTCATTGTATGTTACTTAACTAATCACCCTCGATGGAGATATTACTTGAAGCGTAATGGCTGATCGTCTCGGACCAGCTCGGTTATATAGAATTAACGGATTTTGATATGCTTTGCGCAATGGTGAAATTTTGGGTTATGGATCATTTCATTGGCCCAGATCTTCAAAACAAGAACTAAAAAATTGTCGTTAAAGCCCAGGTTTGACTTTCGACTTAACGTGATAATAGGTGTCACTATCAATTAAAAACATGATATTTGTTTAGTTATTATTTGTTCTTTAATTAGAAATTTTAACTTGGCCTTCGGTATAAGCCTAGCTGATTATTATTATTATTGCTATTACACTTCTTTGTTTAAATCAATAAGCAAATTAAACAATAAGATATATTGTTTACAAAAGAGAAATATTAACAAATAGTTAAAAAATATATATATTTAAATAAAATACATACATTTTAAACATGCAATTAAACATTTTGACACGATATACATTAATGAATAAAAGCACATTATAAAATCTATATGTGCAGCAATTCGATTTTTTATTGTCATTAAATCTATTTTTGACAGAAACGTTATCTTTCTAGGAAAACCCTTCTTGGGATTAACTACAACTAACCATGTAAAATAGTAAACAATTACAGAAAGTTTTGTTAAAAATTGATAAATAGTAAACAAAATCTATAAATTTGTTAATGCCACACTGAGAATATAGGAAATTTTAACTTTATGGACAATGTTTTAGTTAATAAAGAGTTATGAAAATGGTGTTAGAACGGTGTGAAACGAACACCAATTTCTTGGAATGTTTATCGTATTGAAACATTTGTATAGTGTTAAAGGGAATATAACCTCAGGTATTTGGTGTGGAACACCAACATTTGCAGCTCTGGCCGCTCTTGCCTTTGGCTTTAGAATTGTTTGGCGCCACTGTACAGGGAAATTTGAAAAATTGTAGGGGTCTTCCATAAAGGTTGCTTTGCAGGTTATATTCCCTTTAAGGCAATCTATTTTTACAACTTTAAAAAACTCCGTTTTAGTAGTGTTAAAACGGTGCGAACGAGGTGTAACACTTTCTTAACACCTTTTAAACACCCTTATTCCTTAGAGTATACCCAAAAATTCCTCATCTTGGCCTGATCGGGATGGGGCACAGAGTTCCCAAAAAATCTCTTACATTTAACTTACACAAACTAACTAATTAATTAATTGATATTTCCAGGTTCTCCGTGTTTCCACCTTCATTAAGAGGAAAATTTAGTTTTCACACTTCACAAATTTCGACCCAAAAATTACTTGTTTTCCACTAGTTTGTAAAACTAAAGTGTAAATCGGGAGCCTAAATTGATATTAAAATCATTTTACTTTCACCCAATCACTCACTAAGGTGATTTAGAGAAACCTAGAAACCTGGCACGGCAGGCCTTATTACAAGCTTACTAGGCTAGTAAGACTTGGCTCGGATAGAAGTAAGTAATCAGCTAGGCTAATACCCAAGGCACCACTTTAGGTCCAAGTCATATAGGGACTTTTAGTGCCTGTAAATCAGGTGGCCGGGTTACAATGCGTAGGGGGGTGGTGGAAGCTCCGTACACCAGTTGTGCACCCGGGGGGGTAGCAGGGAGCCTGGACCCCCAGGAAGAAGAAGAAATTAAGCCTCGAAATAAGCATGACCGAAGCCTTCATAAAACACTTTTGGCTTATTACGACAAACTAACTACATGAAAATATGTCCGATGCGGCCTTATTTGTGACAACAATGATCCCCTTGTTAAGAAACGGGTAAAATTGTTGTATATAAAATAATATTCTGTAATTAAGTGTGTGTATATATATTTAAAATGTTTAATTATTGTATATAATGTTTAAAATGTATTGTATTCTTTGTCATTTTAAAAAAAAGAGTTCAATTTCATTCGTCCGTTGAAAAATATTTCTAGTATGTTTGCAAGTGGGTAAAACCCACTGTTTAGCGTTGGGAAAAATAATCCTTTTGTACGTGGAATTCCCGTTGAAAAGAGGCGCCAGTGACCCGGCGCTCGTTCCTGCCACCAAGGTCGCAAATATTTGGAGCCGTGCTTGACCACGGTGCGCGGGGGGCAGGAGACGACCGAGCTTTCTTCAGTTTCAACGGAAATTCCACCAAGCACTTCTTCAGAGTGAGTCTTCGAAAAAAGACGCGAAATATTAGTAGGTCTCCAAATGAGACAATTTTGCCAAAGCAAAAACTTGTAACTCGAAAATCAGTTCAAAATAAATAGTCTTCAGTTTTCTCATCATTAATTTCCTTGCAGTTATTATCGCAATTACCAACATCATTCTAGTTGTTTCAGTCCGGTTAGGTTAATAGAAAATTAAGCTCTCCTAGAACGAACCACCCACAAGAGGAACACACAAAAATCAATTTTCTTCATGGTGCCGAAACCCGGGAACATCACAAGTCAAACGGTAATTGCGATTTAAATTAATTTGATAAAAACTATGGGTTTTTCGGAATCCGAAGAAGAAGAGCCGCCATTTTTGGAAGCGTTCGCTTCAGGTGGCAACGCGAAAAACGCGGAAAACCAAAGTAAGGAAAATGTCGCGGACAAAGACAATGAATCAGCCGAAAAAACCGGTAAAACGGGAAAAACTTCAAAGAAAACTGCGAAGGACCCTGCAAAAATAGTCAAAGCCTTACAGAGAAGCGCGCGCTCTGCAACTACAAGAAGATTAAAAAAGATTTTACTACAGAACGTAGACGCCGTTTCAATTGACGAGTTAGAGGATGAATTAATCCTCTTACTACAAAAAGAAAGCGAGCTAAAACATGCCGACGCAGAATTAGAGCTTCTCATCGACGATGACGTGGAACTGGAAAGAGAAACCGACGAAGCGATAGTTTACATGGAAAAAATAAGCGAAACTCAACTGAAAATCAACCGAGCGCTCAAAAACAAAAAACACCACCTGCGCCAAACGTCGGACTCACGCCAAACACCATAATCCAGCTCCCGCCAAACGTCGGGGTTCAGCCGCCTACGCCAAGCGTAGGGACACCGCAGCAGCCACTTTCGTCAAACGTCGGAGTTCAGCAGCAGCAGCCTACGCCAAACGTCGGGATCCAGCCGTCGCTGCCACCGTCAAACGTCGGGATCCAGCAAAACCAGGGAGCGTTCCCGCCGCAGCCGTCAAGCACGCTAATTCCTGGAGGATCATCATCCAACGTGGGAGCCAGTAACTTTCTACCACCCTCAACCGGAAATCAAAACTATTTTCCACCAATGAACTTTCCATCGAACTATCAATCGGGGCAATTTCCAATGAACTACATGCCGAACGTTCCTCATCCAGAAGTGAGACTTCCGCAACTTACCATCGCAAAATTCAACGGTGACTTCACAAAATGGAACAACTTCTGGGGAAGGTTCAACGCTACAATAGGAAACCATCCAAGGTTACGTAATGTAGAAAAGTTCATGTATTTAATTTCTTATTTAGAAGGGGACGCTCTCAGAGCTGTCGAGGGGTTAGTTGAGGATGACGCTTCTTACGACGAAGCCGTTAGAATACTTCGGTATACTTTCGATAAAAACGAATTAGCCATCCATACGCACATGGAGAAGCTAAAGCAAATTCAGCCTGTTAGCGACTCCAGTGACGTAAAAGGGTTACGCCGCTTGCTTAATGTTATATCGCGGTTGGCAAGATAAGAAAAGACGAGCGATCACGTATTTTTTATCACATGTAAATCAGTTATGTTTTATCGCAATGTATATAAACCAATAGTCCGTGTTGACTGACACGCAGTTTTGCCCCGACATTCATTGTACTCGGTTATCTTTAGATTGTAAATAAACTATGTAAATATACTATCATGTGCTTGCTGTTGCTTTCATCCCACGATATATCAATGGCGACGGGAATCGGATACGAATAACTGCTACTACCACGTGGGATTCAACTACTTGCTACCATCGTACGTACTACTGCTTTTCTTCCTGCTTTACGTGATGCCTTCCACGGGAGTATTTCAGCAATTCGACGACATCGAAGAATCATGGTCTCTATATGCGGAGCGAATGACGCATTATTTCATTGCTAATGACATAACGGATGCGGTAAAAAAACGAGCAACGTTCTTAACATTACTGGGTCCCAAAACGTATGCCTGTCTCAAGAATCTAATAAGTCCTCTGCAACCCACGGATAAGACGTGCGAAGAATTGATCACAGCTCTCAGCGACCATTACAGTCCGGCTCCTTCACAGATTACGGAACGGCTCAATTTTCATCAACGTAACCGAGCGCCTGGAGAAAACGTTGCCACGTACGTTGCAAAATTGCGTCAACTTGCCTTACATTGCAATTTCGGGACGAACTTGGACGATCAGCTTCGAGATCGGCTAGTGGGAGGAATCCTGAATGAATCCATTCAATCTCGACTGCTATCTGAGCCAGCTTCAGACCTCACTCTCAAGAAAGTCATCGAAATTGCGGTCAACATGGAAGCCACTGCCAAAAATGTACTTGATCTCAATTCAAATGCCAAACCAGTTCCTACGCTGAGAGACGACTCCATGAACGTGATGAAGTCAAGAGACCATCGATCCAGAAAGTTTACCAGTACTAGGGGTGGACGGAACCCCAGAGGTTCACAGAATGATGATCGACAGGGTTCGAAATCCAACAGGTTCGATCAGAGCTGTTATCGTTGCGGTAGTGTTGACCATTTGGCCGACAAGTGCAGTTTTAAAAACACTATCTGCAATTACTGCAAGAAAACTGGTCACATTGCGAGGGTATGCTTGTCCGCTGGGCGAGACAAAAAGAAAAAACTCAATCGACCGGAAGAACGTGATGGTCGCCGTAACTCCCGAATTCAATTTCTTTATGAACCTGACGAACAGCATGGCAACAAAAATCACCCAACCGAGTATGATGGCATTTTCCAGTTGAAAACGCTTGAGCCTGCACCAAAGCCATACATCTATGAATTTCTAATCAATAACGAGAAACTACTCATGGAACACGATTCTGGAGCAGCGTACACTGTCATTTCGTTTAAAACGTACAATCGCTTACGCGAGAGAACTTCACTTCAAGATTTACGACCAGCGGGAAAAGATTTGCAGCAGTTCAATGGCGCCAGAGTTCATGTCAAAGGATACGTTCAGGTCAGAGTTTCGTACCAAAATATCACTAAAACTTTACCAATTGTAGTTGTGGAGCTCGACGGAGCAAGTCTGTGCGGTCGCAATTGGATCAACGCATTCCATTTGACGTTACAACCGACCATGGACATAAGCACCTCTGTATGCCACCTGACTGCGGAATCCCGCCTGCAAGAAATTCTTAACAACAACCAACAGCTGTTCTCACCCGGGTTGGGACTAATAAAAGACACCCAAGTTCACCTTCATCGTAAGCCTGACGTTAAACCTCGATTCTACCAAGCCCGCTCTGTTCCGTTTGCATACCGCGACAAAGTCATGGCGGAACTCGATCGACTCAAGCGAGAAGGTATACTGGAGCCGGTTACCATCTCGGAGTGGGCGGCGCCAATTGTCCCCATACTGAAAAGCGATGACACGATTCGTATTTGCGGGGATTTCAAACTCACTGCCAACCCGGCCACGTCAACAGAACAGTATCCTTTACCCAAGATAAGTGATCTCTTTGCAAATCTTAATGGCGGGACAAAGTTCTCCAAAATCGACTTAAAGGATGCGTACAACC